>NW_011495048.1:13122201-13124459 GCF_000754665.1 Bison bison bison
TCTGATCTGATTGGTTTTTCTATACATCAACATGCATCCGCCACGGGTGTACACATGTTCCCCATTCTGAACCCCCCTCCCACCTCCCTCCCCATACCATCCCTCTGGGTCATCCCAGTGCACCAGCCCCCAGCTTCCTGTATCCTGCATAGAACCTGGACTGGCGATTCATTTCTTATATGATATTATACATGTTTTAATGCCATTCTCCCAAATCATCCCCTCCTTCCTCTCCCACAGAGTCCAAAAGATTGTTCTATACATCTGTGTCTCTTTTGCTGTCTCGCATACAGGGTTGTCATTACCATCTTTCTAAATTCCATATGCATGCATTAGTATACCGAGGAAACCAGAATTGGAAGAGACACGTGTACCCCAATGTTCATCGCAGCACTGTTTATAATAGCCAGGACATGGAAGCAACCTAGATGTCCATCAGCAGATGAATGGATAAGAAGGCTGTGGTACATATGCACAATGGAGTATTACTCAGCCATTAAAAAGAATACATTTGAATCAGTTCTAATGAGGTGGATGAAACTGGAGCCTATTATACAGAGTGAAGTAAGCCAGAAAGAAAAACAGTCATATCTTTTAACTGGGAGATCCTTCGTTTGCTAACGTCAGTTTCATAAGTCAGGTCCACAGGGGAAAGGGTAGAGGGGTTCTGTGGATGCAGGCAGAAAGAAGGGACATTCTTTTCAGTGTCTGTTATGTCATACACATAGTTCCACCCTCTTTTCCGTATAACAAGACAATGAGTTAGACATTTGAAGCCAAACTTTCTTGTCGCAGAGCCCAGCTTTTTCTGCTGTACCAATGATCAAAAAACTAACAGTGAGGAATACGTTTTGTAACATAACCTGATACACACATACATTGTTGAAACAAAGTTTCATGAAACAGCATTTACCTTTATACATGTAATTTACTCTGATTTTACTCATCCTATTCTCTTATAGTTCAATTCTTGCAAATTCTGTGGCAACTCCACCCTGTTGGCCTTACCATCTAGTATGGTAGCATGACCTACAATGTGATAAATGTTGCACTGCACCATCCTGCCCTTCAAAGTTCTTAATATTGAAATTGGCATGCGTATCATGACCGAACATGTGCTTGCAGACAGTGTATAGAAAATTCCATCAACATGATCCAAGTTTTCAAGATTTTCACCTAAGAATTGAGAGTTATAATATTTACCCTCTTATCAAGTTGAACTCATTGGTAGTGTTCATTTGCTTCTCAATCTAAGATAAGAATAATTCAACACTGAGATAGTAAGTTTTGTGGCAAGAAAAGCCATAAAGAGGAATAATTTTTATTATCATTGCTATTGGTAATGATCAGTGTAAACTCACTAGCAGCTGCCAGCCACTGTTCCATGAGCTTTAAAGATGGCAACTAGTTTAATTCTATCACTTTTATGAAGTCAGTGTTATTACTTCTACTTTATAGCCAGAGGGCTTCCCTGGTGGCTCAAATGGTAAAGAATCTGCATGCAGTGCAGGAGGCCCAGGTTCCTTCCCTGGGTCTGGAAGATCTCCTGGAAAAGAGAATGGTGGATCACAATAAACTGTGGAAAATTCTAAAAGAGATGGGAATACCAGACCACCTGATCTGCCTCTTGAGAAACCTATATGCAGGTCAGGAAGCAACAGTTAGAACTGGACATGGAACAACAGACTGGTTCCAAATAGGAAAAGGAGTACATCAAGGCTGTATATTGTCACCCTGCTTATTTAACTTATATGAAGAGTACATCATGAGAAATGCTGGACTGGAAGAAACACAAGCTGTAATCAAGATTGCCAGGAGAAATATCAATAACCTCAGATATGCAGATGACACCACCCTTATGGCAGAAAGTGAAGAGGAACTAAAAAGCCTCTTGATGAAAGTAAAAGAGGAGAGTGAAAAAGTTGGCTTAAAGCTCAACATTCAGAAAATGAAGATCATGGCATCCGGTCCCATCACTCTGTGGGAAATAGATGGGGAAACAATGGAAACAGTGTCAGACTTTATTTTGGGGGGCTCCAAAATAACTGCAGATGCTGACTGCAGCCATGAAATTAAAAGATGCTTACTCCTTGGAAGGAAAGTTATGACCAACCTAGATAGCATATTGAAAAGCAGAGACATTACTTTGCCAACAAAGGTTCGTCTAGTCAAGGCTATGGTTTTTCCAGTGGTCATGTATGGATGTGAGAGTTGGACTGTGAAGAAGGCTGAATGCTGAAGAATTGATGCTTTTGAAC
>NW_011495048.1:13124559-13126662 GCF_000754665.1 Bison bison bison
TGAGAGGGATTGGAGGCAGGAGGATAAGGGGACGACAGAGGATGAGATGGCTGGATGGCATCACCAACTCAATGGACGTGAGTCTGGGTGAACTCCGGGAGTTGGTGATGGACAGGGAGGCCTGGAGTGCTGCGAATCATGGGGTCACAAAGAGTTGGACATGACTGAGCGACTGAACTGAACTGAACTGAACCAACTTCAGTAGAATTCTCTTGCCTGGAGAATTCCATGGACAGAGGAGCCGGGTGGACTACAGTCCATGGTGTCTCAAAGAGATGACTGAGTGATTAACACTTTCACTTATAGCCAGAATTCTTTTATCTTCTTTATCAAAATGTGTCTCTCTAAAATGTTATTATATAACTCAAAAGATAAATGCAATTGTAACTATGACTCAGAAATCTGCATTTCTTTGATTTGTTTGGATGAAATATAAAAGCCTATATTATCTGGTTGGCTTGATGAACAATTGGCTTTTTTGTTTTTTTTTCTTTTTATTGGCTTTTTAAAAATAAATCATGAAATTTTACAAGTCTTTTGCAGAAAACTTCCACACTATACAGCAATTGATTAGAATGTGTTTGCCTTTAAGTAACACAGCGTCTCTGTCATAAGTCTATAATACCTGAAAGTTCAAGGGCAATTCCACTTCCAGGGCTAGTTGATTCAGTGGCTCTTCAGTGTCCTTGAGGATGCAGAGTCTTCCCATCTTCCCACCCTCCCATCCCTCATCAGCTTTGCCTTTACTGTACAGTTCCAGGGATCATCTCCAGACTCCACAGTGGTGAGATGAAAGGTCTCTTCTGCAGGATTGATTTAAATGCTCCTTAAGTTTTGTCAGCATTTTTCTTTTTTAAGCTAAAAAAGAAATGGGCTTCCCTAGTGGCTCAGATGGTAAAGAATCTGCCGTTAGCGCAGACACAGGTTCAATCCCTGGGTTGGGAAGATCACTAACCTGGTCGGTTAGAAGGGAATGGCAACCCACCCCAGTATTCTTGCCTACAGAATTCCATGGACAGAGGATCCTGGTGGGCTACAGTCCATGGGTTCAGACATGAACTGAGAAACTAACAAAGAGTCAGACATGACTGAGAAACTAACACCTTCACTTTCAAGCTACACATGGATTCCTAAACCAGTCACTTGCAAGGGAAATGGGGTCACCATGATGGGATTAGGAAAGCTCCACCCTCACAAAGCAGAGATAAGACTGCCTACCTTCAACCACACAGATCTATGGACAAGGAAGGTATTGTCTCGTGAAAAATAAACGTTGAGAAGTTCTAATGTAAAAAGATGGAAAAGATTTAGAAAGAAAGATTTGGCAAAAATATATGATAAAGCAGAACCATTCCTCATTATTTAATGCATTTAATATTTCACGTGCTGTGCTAAGTCGCTTCATTTGTGTCCAACTCTTTGCAGCCCTATAGACCATAGCCTGCCAGGCTCCTCTGTCCCTGGGATTCTCCAGGCAAGAATACTGGAGTGGGTTACAGTGCTGTTCTCCAGGGGATCTTCCCAACCCAGGGATGGAACTCACATTTACATCTCCTGCATTGGCAGGCAAGTTCTTTACCACCAACACTTCATAAAAATTAGCAATTTAACAACAAGGAAACACATCCATAAAGAATCCACTATGTATTTTTATTTGCTCTTAAATTAACCAGATCCAGTGGTTTTACTACCAGAAAGAATAAAACTAGGTAGGCTAATAAAGCAAACATCTGAAAAGTATCAGAATTCATGAAAATAAATGGATATCCTCCTATTTAGTACAATGAAGGCAAGTAGGCATTTGCCAACAACTACAAGGTAAAATGTTGCAGAAATTACTGCTTCCTCCCTTCCAGTTGAATTTGTTCTAATTAATTAACATGACTTCCTATGTGAAAATTTGGTCGTATTTTTATAAAAAGGTTATACTACATTCATAGGTATTATAAAATATTGGCTATATTCACTGTGTTGTACAATATATCCTTGTAGATTATTTTATACGTAATAGTTTGCACCTCTTAATCCCCCACTCTTATATTGCCCCTCCCACCTTCCCTCTCCCCACTTGTAACCACTAGTTTGTTCCCTACATCTGTGAGC
>NW_011495048.1:13126762-13143815 GCF_000754665.1 Bison bison bison
AGACATCATTCCAAGGAGAAAATGCAGACGGCCAACAGACACATGAAAAGATGTTCAATATTGCTAAGCATCAGTTCAGTTCAGTTCAGTCGCTCAGTCGTGTCTGACTCTTTGCGACCCCATGAATCGCAGCACACCAGGCCTCCCTGTCCATCACCAACTCCGGGAGTTCACTCAGACTCACGTCCATTGAGTCGGTGATGCCATCCAGCCATCTCATCCTCTGTCGTCCCCTTCTCCTCCTGCCCCCAATCCCTCCCAGCATCAGAGTCTTTCCCAATGAGTCAACTCTTCGCATGAAGCATCAGGGAAATGCAAATCAAAACCACAATGAGATGTCACCTCACATCAGTCAGAACGACTATCATCAAAAAGACGACAAATAATAAACTTTGGCAAGGGTTTGGAGTAAAAGGAATGCTTGTATACTTTTGGTGGGAATGTAAATTGGTGCAACCACTGTGGAAAACAATAAGGCAGTTGCTTAAGAAGTAAAAATAGAACAACTATATAACCTAGCAATTCCATTCTTGGGTGTTTATCCAGAAAAAACAAAAATACTAATTCAGAGAGATACATGCACCCCAATGTCCATAGCAGCATTATTTATAATAGCCAAGATATGGAAGCAACCGAAGTGTTCATCAACAGATAAATGGATAAAGAAGATGCTATATATATACACATACATACAATAGAATATTCCTCAGCCTTAAAAAATGAAAGTTTTGCCATTTGCAGCAACATGGATGGACTTGGAGGTATATGCTCAGTGAAATGTCAGACAGGAGTTAATTGTAGTTTTGAAAAACATTCATGTGAAAATATATAAGCTAATAATGTTCTGCTAAGTTTTAATAGAACAGTTCCCCATATTTAGTTTGGTTTTTTCTTGCTATCTTTTTGCTTCTGGACAATCTGTTCCCCTGTCAAAAACAGATAAATGGGTTTTACTCTTTAAACGTTTAATTTTGACATAATATTAGACTCAAGGGCTTCCCTGGTGGTTCAGTGGCAAGAATCTGCCTGCAGTGCAGGAGCCACAGGAGACACAAGTTCAATACCTGGGTCAGAAAGATCTCCTGGTGGAGGGCATGGCAACCCACCCAGTATCCTTCCTGGAGAATCCCGTGGACAGAGGAACCTCGAAGGTTACAGTCCATGGGGTCACAAAGAGTCGAACATGACTGAGGCAATGAAGCATGCACTCCTGCAATGTTAGACTCACAGAAAAGAGCTGCAAGAATGGCTCAAAGAATATATACAGGCTTCATCTGGATTTCCCAGATATTAGCGTTTTGCCACATTTGCTTTCTCTCTGTTATGAGTGTGTACAGACACATTTCCAGACAAACACACATATGTATATGCCTTTGCGTACATATATGGGGTATGTGATGTGTGTTAAGAGTTAGTCACTTATTTATATCCAACTCTTTGTGACCCCATGGACTGTAGCCCACCAGGCTCCTCTCTCCCTGGGATTTTCCAGGCAAGAATACTGGAGTGAGTTGCTGTGCCCTTCTCCAGGGGATCTTCCCTACCCAGGGGTGGAACCCCTGTCTCTTATGTCTCCTGCATTGGCAGGCAGAGTCTTTACCAGTAGCACTACCTGGGAAGCCCAATAAAGAATGATATTTCCTCCTACAAAACTATATACACTTAACAAAATCAGAAAATCAACATTAACACAATACTAGTATCTGCTGCTGCTGCTGCTACTAAGTCACTTCAGTCGTGTCCGACTCTGTGCGACCCCATGGGCTGCAGCCTACCAGGCTCCTCCGTCCATGGGATTTTCCAGGCAAGAGTACTGGAATGGGTTGCCATTGCCTTCTCTGACTATTATCTAGTCTATAGATTTTATTTAGATTGTACTAAGTATCCCAATAATGATTTTATGGCCAAAAAAAAAATTCATAGATCATGCTCTATTCAGTGTTATTTCTGTATTCAGGAGTTATTTCTCTTTATCTCCTTTATTCTAAAACATATCCTTGGTCTTTACTTGGCAAACTACCTCTACTATTGGTTTTTAGCAAAATATAATTAAGAGAGCAAATATCATTCCAAAGTCAGCTGATGTGTATGGATGGTGGCTTGGGATTTGTGCTGCCTTTGCAGTCTTCCCTAGCAGGGATATTGGTGTGAGTATACTGTTACTTTTCTCTTAGAAATCTGGACCTGCACCACAGAATCTAAAGGACAAGCTAGGGAACCAAGTTATCCATTACATTGTCATTAATCAATTCACCTGCCACCAATTAAGAACTACAAGAGCCTTCCAAAACACCTAGAATTTTCCTAATTTTTAAAAAAGAAAAAAGATTTGAAAACACTATAGGGAAAAAATGGGTGCTCCCCTGGTGGCTCAGATGGTAGAAACTCACTTGCCAATGCAGGAGATGCAGGAGAATCAAGAGACCTCAAGTTCAATCCCTGGGTCAGGAAGATCCCCTGGAGAAGGAAATGGCAACCCACTCCAATATTCTTGCTTAGAAAATTCCATGGACAGAGAAATCTGGCAGGGCTCCTACAGTCCATTGTGTCACAAAGAGTTGGACATGACTGAGTGCACACTCACACAGACGTACATAGGAAAAAAAACTTACAAACATTCTAATAACTGAATGCCTGGATGCAATCCATAGAAGTTCTTCAATCTGAATAATTAGAATAGAGGTGCTTATAATTCGTTAAATGTTCATTATTTCTGAGCTAATGTACAGAATTTGGTTTATGAGTATAGGAATGAAGACATTTCAATCAATTCTCTTATCTTTGTATTAACCTTTGTATTAGCATACAAAAAAATTCACATATTTAAAAGTTTACTAAAGCCTAAGAAGCTCATTTTCTTTCACAGTGCTCTTTGATGGTTTAAATTTTTCATGCTCCGAGATTGTATCTATACAGCAGCAAGCAGATACTTTAGGAATCAATGGTTCCACAACAGCATAGGCAAGGGTGTCTTTTAAATATTTCTTTTTTTTTTTCTGAAAGACTCCAGTGAAATCTTTCCTGAAAACTTTTCATACTAAAGTCTTCTATTACATGAGAGGGAAGTTACCTGCCTACATGATTATTTGCCATCACATTACAGCCAAATTTCTAACTGACCGTCCATCTTTTTTCCAGTCTCATGAAGGAGAAGGAAGAAATCACACTGAGAAAGAGAATATTCCCAAACATGCTGGGTGAAGGCATCTAATTGGCAGCTGGGGCTATAAACCACATTGCTTCCCTCAAAAACTGCTTACTCTGGTTGATTTTCTTGTACCTATCTTAAAAATAGGACAGTGCCCCTGAAGTAGGATTAGTAGCAGCAAACCCTGTTTTCAGCAGTGAAAACAAATTATAAGCCTTTTTTTTTTTTCCTCACTACAGAGTCATGATACAATAGCAGGGAGGAAATCATTTGTTCACTTGAGTTCAGTTCAAGATTATACTCAAGTCTGATTGCAAAAGCCCATTCACAGGGAAGAAGAGACAAAAGACTAACTGCTCTCTGGGTAGAGTGTCAGAGGCTCAGTGTTTACAAGAAGAAATTGAGGGGAAGATTAGAGAATAATTTTCTCCTAGGGAATTATAATAGCTTAGGGGTCTTTTGTAGAGAAAGTCCTTTGCTAGGATTAAAGGCAGGATTATTGGTAGAGAGTTGAGAAATTGAAATGGAGAGCCTCTTAAAATGGCAATTTAGTTGGAATATCCAGGGAGTTCTTGAAATGTGAATTCTAAGGAAATGGGTAGTACTTAAGAAGAAAAGAATAAACTCGGACTCACTATTTCAAGTGATGATACTATAAGCGGATCACAAAATGATGGAACTGCCAATGCCTGCTGAAAAAAGACAAGAGACCGATAGTATGGTTACTGGGTCATCTTTTAAGTAAAGGCACACGCTCAAAATCCTGAGGGAGAAATTGATCTAATCTACATATTAAGTAATGGCTACATCATAGCTAAAGAACAGTAATAATTAGAAACTGAACTAATGTTATATTACTGTTTTTTTTGTGAAAAAATACTTTATTTTTTCCATTTTTATTTCATATTGAAGTATAGTTGATTTACAATGTATTCATTTCAGGTAAATAGCAAAGTGATTCAGTTATATATGTACATTTATCTATTCTTTTTCAGATTCTCTTTCCATATAGGTCATAACAGAATATTGAGTAGAGTTTCCGTACTATACAGTATGTCCTTGTTAATTATTTTATATCTAGTAGCGTGTATATGTTAATCTCAGACTTCTAATTTATTTCTCACCCTAGCCTTTACCCTTTGATAACCATAAGTTTGTTTCCTAACAAACTTTGTTATTACTCTTTAAATCTAATTCCCAAAAGTTGGTGTTAGCATAAGTCATATTTTAGCAGTACTGTTCGTTACATGTAAAAAGGTTTGAGCTTGGCACCTTATACTAAATTCAAGACTTGTAAATTTAAAGTATACAAAATGAAAAGTTTCATTTGGAAGCAATAACTTCTGAGTAATTCTGAACTTCCTAAGATTACATTGGTTTCCCAATTACCTGTAAAATAAAAATCACACTTCTTTTCTTAATATATCAACTAGACTTTTGGCAGGGAAGAGCTGAGAGTTTAAAGATAATTTGTTGAAGGGACTGTTGATGGAGGTATTGGCAGGCTTTCGGGACCTCTGAGTGATGCTGAAACACTCAGTAACTAGCAACGACCAGAGGCCTGAAGGCGCTTCTCGGCCTGAAGGTGCGAGTAGTTGTGCTGACTCAAGGACGAAAGAGCAGATAAAACCAAAGAGGGTCCTGGAATGCAGGAACGGAAAAAGCAGACCCTTCTCATCCTTCCCTCCCCCATGTTGTAACTATTAACGGATTTCAGGTCCTCCTGAGCAGTATAACCCGTCTCCCCTCTTACCCCATAGGGAGAAGGCATTTGCTTTACTCTTCCCCCCAGCCAGTATACGTGCCTCATCCAATCAGCAAATGACCTGCAAGACCCCTATCTCACTCCTTGTACCCTGGGTATAAAAGTGGACTAAGGACCCCTGTTCAACGTCAGTTCTCCCTTGAGCTGGTCCTCCGTTCTAACAGCGTCTCCCACTCTAATAAACTTTATTTCCCTCTCATTCTGCCTCATGTCTGGAAATTCTTTTCCAACCCACACACAGACCACAACAGAAGTGGGGGAAATAAGGTTATCATAACCTTCAGGGAGCTGTGGCCATGGAAGGTGCTCTAGGCAAAGATCCACTCATTGTTCCCAACTGTTTCTGCACATTGGAATTTTTTTTTCATTAATTCACTTATTTATTTTAATTGGAGGCTAATTACTTTACAATAATATAGTGATTTTTGCCATACATTGACATGAATCAGCCAAGGATAAACATGTATTCCCCATCTTGAACCCCCCTCCCACCTCCCTTCTCATCCCATCCCTCAGGGTCATCCCAGTACACTGGCCCTGAGCACCCTGTCTCATGCATTGAACCTGGACTGGCTGGCGATCTATTTCGCATATGGTAATATACATGTTTCAATGCTATTCTCTCAAATCATCCCACCCTCACCTTCTCCCAGAGTCCAAAAGTCTGTTCTTTATCTCTGTGTCTCTTTTGCTGTCTCACATACAGGGTCATCGTTACCATCTTTCTAAATTCCATATATATGTGTTAATATACTGTATTGGTGTTTTTCTTTCTGACTTACTTCATTCTGTATAATAGGTTCCAGTTTCATCCACCTCATTAGAACTTGCTCAAATACATTATTTTTAATACCTGAGTAATATTCCATTGTGTATATGTATCACAGCTTTCTTTCCATTCGTCTGCCAATGGACGTCTAGGTTGCTTCCATGTCCTGGCTATTGCAAACAGTGCTGCGATGAACATTGGGGAATACGTGTCTCTTTCAATTCTGGTTTCCTCGGTGTGTATACCCAGCAGTGGGATTGCTCGGTCATATGGCAGTTCTATTTCCAGTTTTTTAAGGAATCTCCACATTGTTCTCTAGAGCGGCTATACTAGTTTGCATTCCCACCAACAGTGTAAGAGGGTTCCCTTTTCTCCACACCCTCTCCAGCATTTATTGTTTGAAGACTTTTTTTTTTAATTGGAGGCTAATTACTTTACAATATTGTATTGGTTTTGCCATATATCAACATGAATCCACTATGGCTGTACATGTGTTCCCATCCTGAACCCCCCTCCCACCTCCCTCCCTGTACCATCCCTCTGGGTCATCCCAGTGCACCAGCCCCAAGCATCCTGTATCCTGCATAGAACCTGGACTGGCAATTCATTTCTTATATGATATTATACATGTAGCAGCCATTCTGACCAGCATGAGATGGTACCTCATTCTGGTTTTGATTTGCATTTCCCTGATAATGAGTGATGTTGAGCATCTTTTCATGTGTTTGTTAGCCATCCGTATGTCCTCTTTGGAGAAATGTCTGTTTAGTTCTTTGGCCCATTTTTTGATGGGGTCATTTATTTTTCTGGTATTGAGCTGCAGGAGCTGCTTGTATATTTTTGAGATTAATTCTTTGTCAGTTACTTCATTTGCTATTATTTTCTCCCATTCTGAAGGCTGTCTTTTCACCTTGCTTATAGTTTCCTTCGTTGTGCAAAAGTTTTTAAGTTTAATTAGGTCCCATTTGTTTATTTTTGCTTCTATTTCCATTACTCTGGAAGGTGGGTCATAGAGGATCCTGCTGTGATTTATGTCAGAGAGTGTTTTGCCTATGTTTTCCTCTAGGAGTTTTATAGTTTCTGGTCTTACGTTTAGATCTTTAATCCATTTTGAGTTTATTTTTGTGTATGGTGTTAGGAAGTATTCTAGTTTCATTCTTTTACAAGTGGTTGACCAGTTTTCTCAGAACCACTTATTAAAGAGATTGTCCTTTCTCTATTGTATACTCTTCCCTCCTTTGTCAAAGATAGGTGTCCATAGGTGCATGGATTTATCTCTGGGAATTCTATTTTGTCCCATTGATCTGTCTTTTGCATATTGGAGTTTTAAGAATTACTGACACTTGTGTCTCACCTCCAGAGATTGTGATTTCATGTATCTGGGATGTAGCCAAGATATTAGGTTTTCAAAAACCTCATAGGTTATTCTGATGTATACCCAAAGTAGAGAACCACTGTCAAAGAGGGGTGGATGCAGCCAGTGCCAGAATACAGAGACCAAGAAAGAGACAGAATAAGGAAAAATACCCTAAACCCTGCCACTTACAGAGGAGTTTCCACAGCATCAGTAGAAATCAGCCAGGAGTTTGGTAGAAATGCAGAATTATAGACTCCACCTCAGCTCTAGTGAATCAGAATTTGCATTTCAAAAAGATTCCCAGGTAACTTGTAGGCATCTTAAAGTTTGAGAAGCCCCGCTCTAACCTATTTCTTTTCTTGTTTTTCAGTATCCTACTGGTGCTTTTCATTAGCCTAACTCCAGTGAAAGCCAGAGGTCCAGGGAGCCTACATGATTTCCTCATATGGGTTAGTTTCCTGAGGACATAGCACAAGGCAGAAAAGGGCAGAATGAAGCTGGGGTACCACACAAAATTTGATCTGGCCAAAATGATATTTTTTTTTTATCCCCCAGCTTACCTCACATGTTTTATTAGAGTACATAGGAGTTTTATGATTCCAGGTTCTATATGAATATCTTTAATCCATTTTGAGTTGTTTGTAGTGTAAGATAGGGGCCCAGTTTCTTTTTCATGAAGATATACCATTTTCCCAGCATCATTTATTAAAGGCAGTATCCTTCACCCAGTGTATTTTTTTTTTTTTTTGCTTCTTTGTCATAAATTAATTAACCATGTATGCACGAGTTTATATCTGGGCTCTCTATTCTGTTCCATTGTACTATACATCTGTTTTTATCCCAATGTCATTCTGGTTTGACTACTATAGTTTTGTGATGTAGTTTGAAATCAGGAACTACTATGTCTTCAGTGTTGTTTTCCTTTCTCAAAAGTTCTATGTGTTGATTGTGGGAGTGATTACATGAGTCTATACATTTGTCAAAACTCATAGAACTATACACCAAAACAGTGAGTTTTGCTCTATATAAATATAAAAATGAATGAAGAGAAATGTTGGAAATAAAATACTAGACCACATCATCACTGTCTTCATTTCCTATAGCTGCCATGGCAAAATAATACAAAGTTGGTGACTTAACACAACTATACTCTATAGTAGTTCTGGAGGCCAAAGTCCAAAATCAGACTTACAGGGCTAAAGTCAAGCATAGGCAGGACCACACTGTCTTTGGAGATTAGGAAAGAACCTGTTCCTTGCCTCTTCCCACTTCTGGTACTGCTGGTATTCCTTGGCGTGTGGCTACATCGCTGCAAACTCTGCCTGCACAGTCACGTTGCTTTCCCCTCTTCTGGTGTTATGACATCTCTCTTTGTCTCACTTTATCATAACACTTGTTTTGCTTTATTTTTATTGAATTATAGTCAACTTTATCATAACCCATTTGGTTGTTTTTGGGCTCATGTGAATAATCTGAAAAATTTTCCCATCTCAAATGCCTTAATCTCATCTGAAAAATCTCTGTTGTATTAAGTAATATTCACTGATAACAAGGATTAGGATGTTGACATATTGGGGACCAGAGCCACTATGCAGCTTTCCAGTCATATGGAATGGGAGTGTCTACACAGGAAACTTTTAATGTATGTTTAGAGTTCAGTTTTTTTAAGATAAGTGATCAAAACATTAGTGTTTAGCTTTTGAGTGGCAAAAAAAAAAAAAAAACAAGAAGAAATGAGGCCATTTCTGGTGAGTAGTTTGGAGAAGTAGGAAAATATATGGAAAATTCAGGCTGTGGTGAAATAGACCCAAATGGTTAGAATATGGATTGGTTGGAGCATATCATGAAAAAGTTTTAAAAGTTAGCTTGTAGCTGAGTAAGAGAGCACCTTGAATCCCTTGGATCATTTTTCAGGTCTTAGGGAGCCAATGAATTCTTTTCAGCCAATGGGAACCAGACCAGTGTATTTATTAGTTGTACAAAAATGCACAAAGTATGACAGCATTTATTATGTGTTCACTGGAAGGACTGATGTTGAAGCTGAAACTCCAATACTTTGGCCACCTGATGCGAAGAGCTGTCTCATTTGAAAAGACCCTGATGCTGGGAAAGATTGAAGGAGGGAGGAGAGGGGGATGACGAGGATGAGATGGTTGGATGGCATCACCGACTCAATGGACCTGAGTTTGGGTAAACTCCGGGAGTTGGTGAAGGAAAGGGAGGCCTGGCATGCTGCAGTCCATGGGATTGCAAAGAGTCGGACACAACTGAGCGACTGAACTGAACTGAACTGATTATGTGTCAAGAATGACTTAAGTAGTTTAAATATTTTAAACATTTTATCCTTATTATAATCCTATGTGATGAATACCTTTATTATCATTGTTTTACAAGTAAGAAAACTGAGGCACAGAAATGTCAACCAATTTCCCAAGGTCATCTAGCTAATAAGTCACAGAGCCAGGACTTGAAGCTAGGAAGACAGCCTCCAGAGTCCTTGCTTTTGCTATTTACTGTTACCAAGGGAGAAAAAAGTGAGAGAGAGAATTCAGGCAGACAAGCAAAATAAGATAAAGAATGAAGAACAGAAAGCTAGAAGCAATACTCTGAAGTATTGGTGGAATAAAAGAGTTCATGTTGTCAAAAGAAACCACAAATGCCCATGAATTCCCTTCCATTAGACTCTGTGCATGAAGCAGAGAGTAAATCTTGATGCCATCACTCAAAGTAGACCCACCAATGCTTTAGGTTCTAAAATATCTCCATCTCTCTTGGTGAAATATCTATCCTTCAAATTGTACCACAAGTCAAAGAACAATGTCAAGTTAAGCTCTTGAGCAATCCTATTTTCTCCAATAAATGCATGAACAAATACATTAACTTCACATAGAACCTGTAACATTTCTTAGAACTGTAGATTTTCTTTAGAACTGAGATAAAGTAATGTAATAAATGCATTGCTTGATTTTTTTTCTTTACATTTTTATGTATGATTCCTGAGATTAGAATTATGGACTTCTGTAAAATCAGGCAGTTTTCTCCATTGCAAATATTATTTTATATCACTGTAGTATCAAATATTTATTTTTACTATTTCAGAGTATAAACAATGGGCTAAATTGGGAAACAAAAATATATGACTCTTTATGCCTTCCAAACTGCAAACCTAGATGACTTCTTTGGATGGCAGTATTGACTGGAACTTTCCCCAGGATACTGCATTTCGGTTCCAGCTTGCTGTTAATTACTTACTCACAGTGAAAGTGTCACACTGCTCTCCTTTCAGCACTTTGTTGGCCAAGTGTCTCTGGCAATAATCTCTCAACACGTAAGCACCGTTCCCTTTCATCACATTATTTAATCAATAAAGTAATGCCCTCACACTGGCCAGGCCCAGAGCCATCTTGTCACAAGTGCTAAATAAATGAAACAAACACCAGTCGAGTTTCTACAACTTCTCTATTAATAAATATGAATGAAGATGCCTTTAATACAAAAGCTACTCTCTTGAACATTTTAAGCTGCACATGTATGCATGTTTGTGAGACTAGAGGAACAATCATTTATATGAGGGTGAAATTAGGCTAAGTCCTACTCACAGCTGGGTGGAGCTATTTTGACTGGCAAAGATGCCCCTCCCATGGTTGGTTGTTCACCAGGAAACAAGAGATCTGTTTCCTAATCTACTTCCTGTCTGCATAAAGCAAGCCCACCTTGGCAGAGTCTTCCTCCCTGAGGGGAAGGAAGGGTTCCCTCTGTTGCTAAGTCTACAATGGATTGATATGTGGACTTTGAGATGCTCCATTTCCATCTCTGTCTACTGGGGACCCTGCCCTGAGGAAGAAAGGGCTTCCAAGTAAAAAGCATGGATCCCAGTTCATCGTCTCCTGGCTATTTCTCATTGGTTAGAAAGCCACAGAGAGAAGGATGAATATTCTTAGCCTGTTGTTCTCAAAATCTTATAGGAAAGGAATAGGGTTTCCTTTTTATGTCTCATACAAACTAACAGATCCTGGCACATACTTGGCACGCCATAGATGTTAAGTGGAGAGATGACTTCTTTGGATGGCATCAAGAATTACCTTCTATGGAAGCCAGCATTTATTAAGCACTTATTTAATCTTTCTATTTTATAATAAAGATGCTGAGGCTCAGGAAGGATAATTCATTTATCCTGACTCACAGCAAGTGACGATCAGAGCCAGGATATGAACTCACCCAGTGTGACTCTGTACTATTAACCTCTTCACTATCCTGCAATTCTCCCAAGCTTTATCTACACACCATGACTTCTACAAGCTTTCTTTTGTAGAATTGCATGGCTTATTATAGCATGAAATACTCAAGAAAAGTACAAAATAAAAATAATTCCCATTGGAAGCCATTACTAATATGCTCAGCCAATGGTGAATCCAATAACCAAGGTTACATTCTGCATAGAACCCTTTGCTTAATGCTATTGAGAATGCAAAACAAATGCTCAGATACAGTTTGATCTTTTTGCCACAAGCCACTAAATTCTCAAAAGACTGCAACTATTCTTACTGTATAGGATAAGATGTGACCTAATAAGTTTTCTTACAACTGAATACAGCTTGAAAAAGAAGTGCTAATTAGACAGGAAAATGTTAATATTGGAATGACATTTATGTTGGAATATAATGCGTTCATTTCCCTTTTTGAAAAGTCTGTTATTTTCAACTCAACTCCTAGAAGTTTCAAGGTAAATCCCCCCCGCCCCGGGGTTCCTGCAGTGAACAGATTCTCATAATCAGGTGACATTGCTATCAGTGTTTCAAGTGTAAGCTCCTTGGCATTCAGCAACCAGGAACCATGCTTTTACAAATAAAATCACTCTGTAAACATTTCGTTTTCTATGAGGAGACTAGCTCCCTCTGCAGTACTTCATACTCCTTCTGATATCAAAATTGCACTTTGCCATCTCACTTCCCAAGGACATCTTCCCCACCCCCACTAGCCACAAGCACAAGGAGAGAGCTTGTATGGTTAGACCACCCATGATGGCTGTTCTCTTGCTCTCTGTACATTCCCTACTCCACCAGTGCCTGCTTCACCTATACCCTACTCACGTCACTGACCTTCCTACATAACTTGTCCCAGTCCCCAGCTAACAACTGTTCTAGCTTTAGATCAGAAATCTCTACTACGCTTACCAAAGGGGTGATGAAGGGGGTACCCCTTAGCTGGGTTTCCCTAGTAACTGATGAACTGACCTGATGTCAATTTCTTCTATAACTGGTAACCTCCCCCTGTCTCTGGAAGCAAAGACTGCCACCAGGTCCTGCCTGCCATCCACCACACACAGTGGGGTGTCACTCCAGGACCTTGCTTCAAACATGTAAGTTCTGCTATCCATTAAGCCAGTGATGTCTCTGTTGCTGACTTTGGGCTCTTTCTTGGTCTTGAAGCTAGGCAAGTATGGGCCTTACAGGACTGTGGGATGCAGCCCAGCAAAGCTCCTCTTCCTTCTTTACCAAAAGCATCATTGAATAAGGACTGCTGTGTAAACTTGGCTTCTATTGAGGATTATAAAAGGAAATTAAATTACATCACAGATCAACAGATCAAAAACCTCTGAGTGGTCTTTTATATCATAAAAATATTCAACCAGCCTGCTACATGTAAACTCTTATCAATCCTCTTTCCTACTTCAGTCCTAATCTTCAGCCATGTAATCTTTCTACTAAGACTATAATTCTAGCCTTCCTATGAATACTAGTCAAGCCCTAAAACAACTCCTTGAGTCACCAGGAGACAATTACCAGGTTCTTGTTACTTGACAATATAAAGCAAATAAAGCATTTACCCTAATCTAGATGAGTTTGGGGGATCATTCATTTTTCATAACCAAAGAGCCTAAAAAATGATTTTCTTTACAAAAAGAAATCCCCCTTTTTGAAATCTTTCATCTTAAAGAGCAGTCACCTTTTCACATGATGTTTTTCTCAATACCCAATTTTTAGAGTTCGAGGAGATGAATAGAGCTTTGCCTAAGAAGTTAAACTCTGAGCAGTGTGGATAACTATCCTGACCTCAAAACAGTGCTTTACTTAAGATGCCTAGAGGAAGTTCATCCTAGTCAAGCATTCTTTCTCTCAATAAAATATAAATATCTCCTCCTAAACTACTGATAAACTAGTGTCCTTAGGATGAGTGTCACACTCCTATACCATTGTTCAATATATATTTGCTAAAGGAATTGTTAGCTGCAGTCACTTCCCAAAGGAAAGGAAACAAAAGGTGTAGGTAAAATAAAATTACTTTATTTTCATTTTGAGAAAAAAAACTTTAATAATTGCCCTGAGTCTGTTTTAGTAAAAATTAGGCACTTGGTTTTCATTAGGAAAGGCATTCAGAGATATTCTCCTAATGAAAATCTAAAACCAGGCCTTTAAAATGGCTTAGTGATAGTGATGATTCTTCAGAGAGCTCACCAGTTTCACAGCCCTGTGGGAGATGTTGATCATTCATTTTATAGGTCAAGCACAAGTACGTTTATTAATGTATGCTCTGATCTAACCCACACTGCAGGATTAACTTCACAGCGCTTGATCAATGGTACCCAAATTAATGGATTCATCAGTGCTGCCTATTGAGACACCCTCGTCATTTATATTGCATTTCTTCCAACTCGTAATTAGGCATGTAATCTGTGCAGTCTCTAAGTGGACTCTTGAAAAAAACCTATAGCGGGAGAAAGTACAGAGATTTTTATTATCTTAGAGACTTTAATTCATAAATTACCTATGTTCTACTGCATCATTGCTTTTACATCTTGACAAGTATCCTTTCCCATTCTGAATTTGTTGCTATCTTTATAAATCTTTTACTTTAAGATTATATTCCTTTTCTTTGCCCACAAAATTTCTGTTTCTAGGGCTCCATTGAAATTAACTCTTAAGAGTCTTCGATGATCATTTATTTAACCACAAAATTTAATTGTTTTTCATAAAACCTGTAGCATCTGATTATTAACCATGCATTCCTACTGGAAACCTTTTCAGCTACTAGACCCTACAAATTTGCCTTTCCAGATCTTCTTCCTACCTCTCTGATCAGTACTAACCTTATCTTCATTGATCTCTTTCTATGGCTTATTTAAACCTCCTTTTAAATTCCACCCTCATTTCTCAGCTCTTTTACTATGATTCCTGCCAATCTATTCTGTTGGCTTCTACCAGTTCAGTTTAGTCACTCAGTCATGTCCAATTCCTTGCAACTCAATGGACTGCAGCATGCCAAGCCTCCCTGTTTATCACCAACTCCCAGAGTTTACTCAAACTCATGTCCATTGAGTTGGTGATGCCATCCAACCATCTCATCCTCTGTCATCCCCTTCTTCTCCCACCTTCAATCTTTCCCAGCATCAGGATATTTTCAAATGAGTCAGCTCTTCGTATCAAGCAGGCAAAGTATTGGAGTTTCGGCTTCAACATCAGTCCTTCCAAAGAATATTCAGGACTGATTTCCTTTAGGATGGACTTGTTGGATCTCCTTGAAGTCCAAGGGACTCTCAAGAGTCTTCTCCAACACCACACTTCAAAAGCATCAATTCTTTGGTGCTCAGCTTTCCTTATAGTCCAACTCTCACATCCATACATGACTACTAGAAAAACCGTAGCCTTGACTAGATGGTCCTTTGTTGGCAAAGTAATGTCTCTGCTTTTTAATATGCTGTCTAGGTTGGTTATAACTTTTCTTCCAAGGAGTAAGCACTTTTAATTTCATGGCTGCAGTCACCATCTGCAGTGATTTTGGAGCCCCCCAAAATAAAGTCTGTCACTGTTTCCACTGTTTCTCCATCTATTTGCCATGAAGTGATGGGACTGGATGCCATGATGTTATCTGAATGTTGAGTTTTAAGCCAAATGTTTCACTCCCCTTTTTCACTTTCATTAAGAGCCTCTTGGCTTCTATGATCACACTTATATCCATAATTTCCATACCTAAGCTTTAATCTAACCCTTAAAGTCCTAAAAAGAAAATCAGGAGAGGTATAAAATAATGTAGAAGAAATAAATCCCAAAATGCCATTAACAAAAGCAAATATAAAAAAGTATATTCTCCATTTATTCATATACAGTGGAATATTATTTAGCCATAAAAAGAAGGAAATCTTGCCATTTAAGACAACATGGATGAACATTGATGGCACTGTGCTAAATGAGATAAGTCAGATAGATAAAGACAAATACAATATGATCTCTCTTTGATGTAAAATCTAAACAAAACTAAAGAAAGCAAACTCATAGACAACAGATCAGTGGTTGCTGGAAAGTGATCAGGGGGTGGGGAGAGGCACTGGGTAAAGGAGATCTAACAGTTGAAACTTCCAGTTACAAAAAATATGAATTCTTGTGATGTAATGCATAGTATGGTGACCATAGTTAACAATATTGTATAGTTGAAAGTTGCTAAAAAAAAATCTTAAAAATTCTTATCCCAGAAAAATAAAATGTTTAACAACGTGTGGTAAATGGATGTTAAGTAGACTTTTTGTGGTGATCACTTTGTCATGTATACAAATATTTAAATCACTGTCTTACACCTGAAACTAATGTAATGTTATATGTCAATTCTATTGCAATAAAAAAAATTATTTTCAGTGACGATAAGAAGAAATTAGTACAAACTTAAAGACTGAATAAACAAAGAAAGTAATCTATGTTTAAAGGAGAAACACTCACAAAGATAGTGAGGTTGAAAGTATAGGGAAAAAAAATAACTTGTCCCACTGCCCTCAAAACCAAAACAAACCTGTAGTCTTTATATTAATAGCAGACAAGATGGAACTAGGACCAAAACATGTTTTGAAATAAATAAAGGTCATCATACACTGAAAACATTAATAATTACCAAAAATATATAAAAATTACAGCCTTGTATGTACTTAAAAAAATACAAGATATAAAGCAAAAATCAGCTGAAAGACAATGATAAATTGATAATGCCATAATAGTGAAAGATTTTAATAATCTTTCATTCAGTTCAGTTCAGTTGCTCAGTCATGTCTGACTCTTTGCGACACCATGGACTGCAGCACACCAGGCCTTCCTGTCCACCGGCAACTCCCGGAGTTTACTCAAACTCATGTCCATTGAGTCGGTGATGCCATCCAACCATCTCTTCCTCTGTCGTTGCCTTCTCCTCCTGCCTTCGATCTTTCCCAGCATCAGGATTTTTACAAATGAGTAGGCTCTTCGCATCAAGCAGCCAAAGTATTGGAGTTTCAGCTTCAACATCAGTCCTTCCAAACAATATTCAGGACTGATTTCCTTTAGGATGGACTGGTTGGATTTCCTTGCAGTCCAAGGGACTCTCAAGTCTCCAACACCGCAGTTCAAAGGCATCAGTTGTTCAGTGCTCAGATTTCTTTATAGTCCAACTTTCACATCCATACATGACCACAGGAAAAACCATAGCTTTGACTAGATAGACCTTTGTTGGCAAAGTAATATCTTCTTTTTAATATGCTGTCTAGGTTGGTCATAACTTTACTTTCAAGGAGCAAGGGTCTTTTAATTTCATGGCTACAGTCACCATCTGCAGTGATTTTGAAGTCCAAAAAAATAAAGTCAGCCACTGTTTCTACTGTTTCCCCATTTATTTGCCATGAAGTGATGGGACCAGATGCCATGATCTTCTTTTTCTGAATGTTGAGTTTTAAGCCAACTTTTTCACTCTTCTCTTTCACTTTCATAAAGAGGCTCTTTAGTTCTTCTTCACTTTCTGCCATAAGGGTGGTGTCATCTGCATATCTGAGGTTATTAATATTTCTCCCGGCAATCTTGATTCCAGCTTGTGCTTCTTCCAGCCCAGTGTTTTTCATGATGTACTCTGCATATAAGTTAAATAAGCAGGGTGACAGTATACAGCCTTGACATACTCCTTTCCCTATTTGGAACCAGTCTGTTGTTCCATGTCCTGTTCTAACTGTTGCTTCCTGACCTGCATACAGATTTCTCAAGAGGCAGGTCAGGTAGTCTGGTATTC
>NW_011495048.1:13143915-13144345 GCF_000754665.1 Bison bison bison
GTAGGGAAAACTACTAGACCATTCAGGTATGACCTAAATCAAATCCCTTATGATTATACAGTGGAAGTGAGAAATAGATTTAAGGGCTTAGATCTGATAGATAGAGTGCCTGATGAACTATGGACTGAGGTTCATGACATTGTACAGGAGACAGGGCTCAAGATCATCCCCATGGAAAAGAAATGCAAAAAAGCAAAATGGCTGTCTAGGGAGGCCTTACAAAGAGCTGTGAAAAGAAGAGAAGTGAAAAGCAGAGACAAGGAAAGATATAAGCATCCGAATGCAGAGTTCCAAAGAATAGCAAGAAGAGATAAGAAAGCCTTTCTCAGCGATCAATGCAAAGAAATAGAGGAAAACAACAGAATGGGAAAGACTAGAGATCTCTTCAAGAAAATTAGAGATACCAAGGGAACATTTCATGCAAAGATGG
>NW_011495048.1:13144445-13145194 GCF_000754665.1 Bison bison bison
CCTATTTGGAACCAGTCTGTTGTTCCATGTCCTGTTCTAACTGTTGCTTCCTGACCTGCATACAGATTTCTCAAGAGGCAGGTCAGGTAGTCTGGTATTCCCATCTCTTTAATAATTTTCCAGAGTTTGTTGTGGTTCATTCTGTAATCTTTCATTAAAAATTGCTAAACTGAGGACAAAAAAACAATCATAAAATAAAATTTAAGAAATCTCAATAATTCATGGATTCTAATTCTAATGGTAGTTTCAAAGTATTTACTATATTTATTTATTTTATAACAGGCAAATTTGGCCTTGGAATATGGAACGAAGCAGGGCAAAGACTAATAGAGTTTTCCCAAGAAAATGCACTGTTCATAGCAAACATCCTCTTCCAACAACACAAGAGAAGACTATACATGGACATCACCAGATGGTCAACACCAAAATCAGATTGATTATATTCTTTGCAGCCAAAGATGGAGAAGCTCTATACTGTCAGCAAAAACAAGACCAGGAGCTGACTATGGCTCAAATCATGAACTCCTTATTACTAAATTCAGACTTAAATTGAAGAAAGTAGGGAAAACTACTAGACCATTCAGGTATGACCTAAATCAAATCCCTTATGATTATACAGTGGAAGTGAGAAATAGATTTAAGGGCTTAGATCTGATAGATAGAGTGCCTGATGAACTATGGACTGAGGTTCATGACATTGTACAGGAGACAGGGCTCAAGATCATCCCCATGGAAAAGAAATGCAAAAA
>NW_011495048.1:13145294-13167225 GCF_000754665.1 Bison bison bison
GAGATCTCTTCAAGAAAATTAGAGATACCAAGGGAACATTTCATGCAAAGATGGGCTCAATAAAGGACAGAAATGGTATGGACCTAACAGAAGCAGAGGATATTAAGAAGAGGTGGCAAGAATACACAGAAGAACTGTACAAAAAAGATCTTCAGGACCCAGATATTCATGATGATGTGATCACTGACCTAGAGCCAGACATCCTGGAATGTGAAGTCAAGTGGGCCTTAGAAAGCATCACTATGAACAAAGCTAGTGGAGGTGATGGAATTCCAGTTGAGCTATTGCAAATCCTGAAAGATGATGCTGTGAAAGTGCTGCACTCAATATGCCAGCAAATTTGGAAAACTCAGCAGTGGCCACAGGACTGGAAAAGGTCAGTTTTCATTCCAATCCCAAAGAAAGGCAATGCCAAAGAATGCTCAAACTACTGCACAGTTGCACTCATCTCACACACTAGTAAAGTAATGCTCAAAATTCTCCAAGCCAGGCTTCAGCAATATGTGAACCATGAACTTCCAGATGTTCAAGCTGGTTTTAGAAAAGGCAGAGGAACCAGAGACCAAATTGCCAACATCTGCTGGATCATGGAAAAAGCAAGAGAGTTCCAGAAAAACATCTATTTCTGCTTTATTGACTATGCCAAAACCTTTGACTGTGTGAATCACAATAAACTGTGGAAAATTCTAAAAGAGATGGGAATACCAGACCACCTGATCTGCCTCTTGAGAAACCTATATGCAGGTCAGGAAGCAACAGTTAGAACTGGACATGGAACAACAGACTGGTTCCAAATAGGAAAAGGAGTACGTCAACACTGTATATTGTCACCCTGCTTATTTAACTTCTATGCAGAGTACATCATGAGAAACGCTGGACTGGAAGAAGCACAAGCTGTAATCAAGATTGCCAGGAGAAATATCAATAACCTCAGATATGCAGATGACACCACCCTTATGGCAGAAAGTGAAGAGGAACTAAAAAGCCTCTTGATGAAAGTGAAAGTGGAGAGTGAAAAAGTTGGCTTAAAGCTCAACACTCAGAAAACGAAGATCATGGCATCCGGTCCCATCACTTCATGGGAAATAGATGGGGAAACAGTGGAAACAGTGTCAGACTTTACTTTTTTGGGCTCCAAAATCACTGCAGATGGTGACTGCAGCCATGAAATTAAAAGACCCTTGCTCCTTGAAAGTAAAGTTATGACCAACCTAGATAGCATATTCAAAAGCAGAGACATTACTTTGCCAACAAAGGTTCGTCTAGTCAAGGCTATGGTTTTTCCTGTAGTCATGTATGGATGTGAGAGTTGGACTGTGAAGAAGGCTGAGCGCCGAAGAATTGATGCTTTTGAACTGTGGTGTTGGAGAAGACTCCTGAGAGTCCCTTGGACTGTAAGGAGATCCAACTAGTCCATTCTGAAGGAGATCAGCCCTGGAATTTCTTTGGAAGGAATGATGCTAAAGCTGAAACTCCAGTACTTTGGCCACCTCATGCGAAGAGTTGATTCATTGGAGAAGACTGTGATGCTGGGAGGGATTTGGGGCAGGAGGAGAAGGGGACAACAGAGGATGAGATGGCTGGATGGCATCACTGACTCGATGGACGTGAGTCTGAGTGAACTCTGGGAGTTCGTGATGAATAGGGAGGCCTGGCATGCGGCAATTCATGGGGTCACAGAGAGTCAGACATGACTGAGCAACTGAACTGAACTGAACTGAATTTTGTTTATGTATATATTTTATAAGATTTAATTTTGAACATTAATGAAAATTTCACATTTCAAAAGTTGTGGGATACAGCTAAAGAGATATTTAGAAGAAAAATTATACTCTTAATGGCATATACTTTTTTAGAATCAATAATCTATGCAACTTAAGAAATTAGGAAAATAGCTAGAAGAAATACAAATTATTAGAAATAATAAAAATTAAAATAGATATTAATATGTTTAAAAGCAATGACAAAAACAAAGTGAATCAATAAAAGCAAAAGCTGGTTTGAAAACCAAAGCTAGTTTGAAAAAACTAATTAGACAAACCACTAGTCAAAATGATAAAGAAAACAAAAAGCAAAGGAAAATAGATAATTGTCAAAGTGGGGGAAAAGGATATAGCTACAGAAATAGGAGAATTTTTTTTAATCAAACAGATTACAATGGCCAAACATGCTATTAAATTTGAAATCTAAGATAAAAAGGACAATATCTTTAAAATATATACCTTATCTAGTCCATCTCAAAAATACAACAAAAAATAAAACTCCTGAATAGATGTATCATCTTTAGCATGTAGATATTTAATCCCTAGTTAAAATTTACACACCTCACACTCCAAAAGCAAAACAAGTTAATTTGTTTAATCCTTTTCATATGTGAGAACCATATCTAGAATCATGGACTGTTAGTACAAGATGACTTGTAGAAAGCATCTGGTCCAAACCTTTCTTGCAGATAAAGGAATCAAACTTCAGAGAGATGAAAACAACAGCCACTCATGTTAATGGAGTTCTCATTATGAGTCAGTTACTATGTTAAGCATTTTTCATGCATTACTTCATTTAACATCAATAAGCCTGTAAATAAGAACTAACTTTTTTTTTTTTTTTTTCACTTTGCACATGAGCACATCACAGCTCACAAAATATAAATACCTTGCCCGAAGTCACAGAGCTCAGAAGGGGCATCAGTATTCAAACGCAGGTTTGTCTGCCTCCTCCCTGTGCTCCTAGCACAGCAATGGGGATCAAAGGCCATGCAGCAAAGTCATGGTCCACACTCAGTTACCGTATTTCCTTCTTAAAAAGATCTTTCCCTACAACATTGTCTCTTTAAGGGCAAGTCTTTGAGAAATTCTAGGTATCATAACACTAATATATCTTACAGAAGTTGCTGCACATGAATTTGATATTTAAAAAAAAATTTCGGGCAAAAAAGAACTCACATTTCTACAAGGCAGCGCTGATACAAAACAAGGCTGGTGAAAGATACATCAATGTAATCAGATTCATCTCCCCTGAGAACATATATTAATAGTAAAGTCAGATTATTCAGCTCCCAATTAGCAGGGTCTACTTCTCTTTAGGCACTCTCCTATGGGAAGTAAATATACATATGTATATGAAAGTGAAGTGAAAATGAAGGTCTTATCTGACTCTTTGCTACCCCATGGAATTCTCCAGGCCAGAATACTGGAGTGGGTAGCCTTCTCCAGGGGATCTTCCCAACCCAGGGATCAAACCCATGTC
The DNA here is from genome assembly GCF_000754665.1 of Bison bison bison. NCBI lineage: Eukaryota > Metazoa > Chordata > Mammalia > Artiodactyla > Bovidae > Bison > Bison bison. Next base: position 13,148,541 of record NW_011495048.1, read on the forward strand.
TCCTGCATTACAGGCAGATACTTTTACCAGCTGAGCCACAGAGGAAGCTCAAGAATACTGGAGTGGGTTGCCTATCCCTTCTCCAGAAGATCTTCCTCACCCAGGAATGGAATTGGTATCTCCTGCATTGCATGTAGATTCTTTACCAACTGAGCTATCAGGGAAGCCCACATATGTGTATATATATATAAATGGCAATCTTAATGAAGTAATCAAAAAGTGATCAAATAAGGTATTTTATGTAAAGTACTAAACAATAATATATATCAATAAATATTAGCTGTGTTTTGTTTGTTTGTTTCTATCAATAATCATTATTTCTTGCTAACTGTAGTCCTTATGTATTTTCTCTAATCCTTATAACAATTTTGCAGCGTCAATATTATTTTCATTTTACAGATAAGAAAATAAAAATTTAGAAAGATTGAGAAATTTGTCCAAGGCTACCCAGATCAAAAGTCAGTTTTGGAATTAATGAAAACTTTTTTAATGTGATTCTATGTGAGGATAAAAATTATTTGAATGTGTAAATTTTAGCTTTTTTTTTTTTTAAAGAAACATCAATCACAGATGTTCTAGACTTCAAAGAATTCAAACTACCAAGTGAACATCTTTTCTGAATCATCAAAAAGAGATCAAAGAAGTAAAAACCAAAAAATCTGCCTCCTGATATCTGCTTTAACTCTGCCTCATTGTGAGGTCTTGGACAAGTCTGTGTATTTCAGTTTCCTTGTCTGGAAAAATGAACGAGGGAATGAAAAACTCACCATGGTGTCTTGCAGTTATTATATTCATGGTTTTAAGAAAAGTAACTTCATCAAGATACTAATTCCAGCACCATCAGTAATTTACTTACTGTTGTTGTAATAATAAGTAAGGCTAATAATAAATAAGGCTGTTGAACCAGAATCATATCCTGGCCCTTCTCTTCAATAGAAACCAATTACTCTTAAACCTACGTTTCGGGAGGAAGCTGTAAAGAGAAAAAAACAAGAACTGGTTAGAACCAAGTAGGCCCAAGATGGCAGAAGACTTGTCTTCATTGTATTACAATCTACATGCTCAGTGTAATACATTAGCATGCTAAACAACACACCTACGAGTGCCATTACAGTTGTTGATTGCCATGACAGCCACTGGAAAACCCATGTTGTTGTTGTTTAGTTGCTAAGTTGTGTCCAACTCTTTTGGGACACCATGAACTCCTCTGTCCATGGGATTTCCCAGGCAAAAGTACTGGAGTGGGTTGCCATTTCCATCTCCATGGGATCTTTCCAACCCAAGGATAAAACCTGCATCTTCTGCATTGCAGGAGGATTCTTTACCACTGAGCCACCGAGGAAGCCCCCTACAAGGACTAAAAAGAAGAGTTGCATCAATTCCAGATCCAAGCCACACTCCTGTTCTTGAATAAATCATGAACATTGATTCTTCTCACTCTTTCCAGTTCCCTTCTTTTTACCTAGATCCTCCTATATACTTGATGTCTCTGGCCGAATTGAGTTAAAAATTTGTAAACTAGGTTCCCACTTCTCAATTCTTTGGCCATTAAATAAAACCTGTGCTGTTCCAGTGTTAGCATCAGTTTCATTATTGGTTGTGCAAATCCAATTGGAAAAAAAAAAAAAAAACTTCCTGGCCAGGACAAGGAGTCTCAGCCAGGGCCCCAGCATGGATCCAGTGATTCAATTCAGTTCAGTTTTGGCATCAGGCATCCTCTTCACTTGGTTCCTCTAAACTGCCTCTCTGCTTCCATCATGCCAACACTTTTCAGCCTTGATTCCCAGAAGAGCAAACTCTTCTGATTCTCCTTGCCCCACTTTGTCTCTTTTTACTTTGCATATGTTGTATCCCTGCTTAGTTCTTTGACTAAGAATTCTATATACCCTCTCTGGGGAAAACATTTAAGAAGAAACTAAAACTGGGTACTCATATATGTTAATGATGTATTGTGCCAGGAATGAAAAAATCTAGTAAATATTTTGCAATGAGATAGAAAATTTGAAAACCAAATTTAAAAAAAAAGAAAAGATTGAGCCCCATACCTTTTGAAGTTCTTGTTCTTTTTTTTTCTATATTACTAACTTGTGGATTTTAACTAAAACACATACACAGATCCAAAGTCCCTCTTTGTTAAACTCCAGCACCTCCTAGAAAGAATGTTTTATGTGATGGGAGCCACTGGCATTCTCAGAGTCCCCTCATGGTGCTTTATTAATGTTTATCATCAACATATGATAAGACAAAACTGCATTTTATTTCTCAATAAAAATTCCCCATTTTACAGCCCCAGAGCAAAAATTCAAAATGTTCAGAGAAAGGAAATTCTGACTGGTATACTAAAAAGACCCTTTGTCATCCAGGGAGGTTTCCAGTCCCATTAGTGGCTAATACCACACAACACATGAGTCTTACAAAGATACATTTTCACACAAATGTGGAATATTAAAATAAAAATATACATCTGCAGATAAGATAATTCTATTTTACACTATGGGTTACAATTTTAATTAAAGTTGGCATATTTCTGCTGCTATGATTTATAAGATTAACTAAATTGGACAAGGTCTCAGATCTTTAACTACACCCAACCTGTTTGTGATTTTTGGCACTCTACATTTTAGGTGTGTTATGAAGATGACAATGTGCCAGTCATCCAAGCTGTCAAATACCTGCTAAGATCTGTTCAGAGCCAAACTCATTTGCACTCAGATGAACACCTCCCAAGAAGCAATCGCTTAAATACCTGCAGATTCAGGTGCCACTCAAGGCTAGTAAAAAAAAAATTCACAAGCAGTCCAGGATGATGTTTCCCAAAGAACTGAAGTAATTCCATAGAATAAATCAGGGTCAAGAATTATGGGAGTGATTAGGACTGTAATTATACTATAGGAAACATTCACAGAATAAAGATTTGGGGTTGGACATGTGTACAATTATGTAGTTTAAACATTTTTATGAAATAATTCGGTTAACACTATTTTGAAACACAATATTAATGGGAATTTCCTGGTGGTCCAGCAGTTAGGACTCCATGCTTCCACTGTAGGGGGCATGGAATCAATCCCTAGTTGGGGAGCTAAGATCCCACAAGTTGTGCGATGAGGCCAATAAAGTAAATAAAATAAAATGGTCCAAGAAACTGACTCATTTAAAAAGATATGACATTGAAACATGTAAAGTATCATGTAAGAAACGAGTTGCCAGTCCAGGTTAGATGCACGATACTGGATGCTTGGGGCTAGTGCACAGGGATGACCCAGAGGGATGGTATGGGGAGGGAGGAGGGAGGAGGGTTCAGGATGGGGAACACATGTATACCTGTGGCGGATTCATTTTGATATTTGGCAAAACTAAAACAATTATGTAAAGTTTAAAAATAAAATAAAATTTAAAAAAAAATAAATAAAAATAAAGTAAAAAAATAAAAAGATATGTCCCCCATCAGCCAGGAAGAAAACTTTTGGGAATGCAACACTAGTGGGAATTTAAGTCAATATAAATTTCTGACAAGCTATTCAAGGATATTCATCATCATGTTTCAATGTCTGTATGCTCTGATCCACTAATGACAGAAATTGAGCATACCCACATGGACAAAGGGGATGAAGATTCCTGAAGAGTCTTCAGGCAGGGAGAAATTCATATGCAAAGTCTAAAGATCTTTTTCAGAACTATTAATACAGAAATTTTCAGGCACTCAAGAACCAACCTGCACAGTCTGTGCTCTTCCAAACAACCAAGAATGTGACATGGAATAGTCTGGAATGTTGCTGGGGAATGACCGTATCTGAATGGGTCGGGGGCTTGAGAACATGTCTTTGCCAGTGAGTGTGCCAGTGGTTGTCTCTCTTGTGCTATCTCTCAACAAGAAATTCTGGGGATATTTATATTTTTAGTTACACTGTGCTGTATTTCTGTGGAGGAAACATTCTATGCTATGATAGTGTAAAGAAGCAAGATTCTATGGGGTCTTCCCACAACAGACTCCCCGTTCTGATATCTTCTGCCTGCCTCTTGTCTGTAGAAAAGCTTTAGCCAAAGAATACGCCTAACAAAGAAATGAGAAAGTGCAGAAATGAAGAAAAACAATCACACAAGACAAAATAATAATACGTTAACCACTAAACAAAGTCAAGGACCTTTAGTGTCTCTTTAAGGGCTGGATAATGGATAATATTCTGAGCCATATTCTTTGAGCTGTTTTGCAGATACTGAAACTCCCAGGAGTAAAAGCTAGCTGTATAATGACCAGACTATAGCCACAACAACCAGTCAATCCTAAAGGAAATCAACCTTGAATATTCACTGGAAGGACTGATACTGAAGCTGAAGCTCCAATACTTTGGTCATGAGAAGCGAAGGGCCAGTTCATTGGAAAAGAGCCTGATGCTTGGAAAGATTGAGGACAGAATAAGTAGAGCAACAGAGGATGAGATGGTTGGATGGCATCATCGATAGACATGAGTTTGAGCAAACTTCAGGAGATAGTGAGGACAGGGAAACATGGCATGCTGCAGTCCATGGGGTCACAAAGCATCCGACATGACTGATCAGCTGAACAACAATAGCTATGACATAAGCTCTCACAATTTTGAGAACTGGCCCTAAGGAAATGCGAAAAAAACTGACCCTGAAATTAAAGATTATCTGTACTTAAGACAACAAAGATGATACGAATCAGAACACCACATGACCAATTTCAAGATGATCATTAGAGCTAACTGTGTTGTTTCACAAGTAACATCGTGCCCAGCCTGTGCCCTCCTGAGATTCCCATTTAAAAGCACTTGCCCCCTGATCAGCAAAAGGGAATTTGTTCTTTGAAATATGAATCCACCCTCTCCCCAGGGTTGCCAGCTTTCTCAACAAAGCAATCTTTCCTTTTACCCAACAGTTGTCTCTCAGTATTGGATTCTTGAGTGATGAGCAGCTGACAGTGTTATTTGAACCTTGGGGGTTCATGGTGGTCTTCACAAGTGAGAAGGGTATGGATTAGTTTGATATGGCAGTAGCCATAGAGGTGTGTGAGGAAGTGATGAGAAAAACTATGAGGCAGAGACCAGGTTATGAACAAATAGTACATTCTACTAAGAAGCTGAAGCAGAGGGGAGGTTGTATAGGGATCTTTTGAGTCAGATTTATAAGAAGCTGCTGTGGAGAATGGGAGTGGATAGAGGTTCTTGACAAACACTGCTAAGCATTGATGTGAGCCAATCTGAGGTAAGAGGAGGGTTAGCTCTTAATTTTTTTAATACAATTTTATTGGCATATAGTTGATTTACAATGTTGTGTTATTTTCAAGTGCACAGAATGTGAATCTGTTTTTTATATATATATATATATATAAAACATATATCCACTCATTTTTAGATTCTTTTCCCATATAAGTCATTACAGAGTATTAAGTAGAGTTCCCTGTGTTATAGAGTAGGTCCTTGCTAGTTATCTATTTTATATATAGTAATATGTATATGTCAATACCAATCTTCCATCTTATCCCTCCCCCTGCCTTACTTTCTGGTTACTATAAGTTTGTTTTCTGTATCTACAATTATTTCCTTTTAGGTAAGTTTACTTGTAGTCTTTTTTTTTTTTTTTTTAGATTCCGCAGATAAGCAATGTCATATGCTATTTCCCTTTCTGTGTCTGACTTACTTCACTCAGTATGACAATTTCTAGATCCACTCATGTTGCTACAAATGACATTATTTAGTTCTTTTTATGGCTGAGTAATAGTCCACTGTATATTTGTATCACAACTTCTTTATTCATTCCTCTGTTGATGGACATTTAAGTTGCTTCCATGTCCTGACTATTGTAAATAGTACTGCAGTGTACATTGGGGTGCATGTACCTTTATGAATTATGGTTTTCTCCAGAAATATACCCAAAAGTAGGATTGCTGGATCATATGGTAGCTTTATTTTTAATTTTTAAGGGACCTCTATGTTGTTCTGTGGCTTCCCTGATAGCTCAGTTGGTAAAGTTGCAATGCAGGGAGACCCTGGTTCAATTCCTGGGTTGGGAAGATCTGCTGAAGAAGGGATAGGCTATCCACTCCAGTATTCTTGGGCTTCCCTGGTGGCTAACCTGGTAAAAGAATCTGCCTGCAATGTGGGAGACCTGGGTTCCATCCCTGGGTTGGGAAGATCCCCTGGAGAAGGGAAAGGCTACCCACTCCAGTATTCTGACCTGGAGAATTCCATGGAATTCTCCCAAGTTGTTGGGGTCTCAAAGAGTAAGACATGACTGAGCGACTTTCACTTTCATACTGTTCTGTATGAGGCTGTCCTACTTTTCATTGCCACCAACAGTGTAGAAAGTGTCTCTTTTCTCCTAGCACTTGTTTTTTGTAGGTTTTTTTATGATGGCCATTCTTCTTGGTGTGAGGTCATACTTCATTGTAGTTTTGATTTGCATTTCTTTAATAATTAGAAATGATGAACATCTTTTCATGTGCTTTTTAACTTTCTGTATGTTTTCTTTGGAAACTGCTATTTAGACTTTCTGTTCATTTTTTGATTGCCTTATTTTTTTTTATATTGTGTTCCATGAACTGTTTGTATATTTTGAAGGTTAATCCTTTGTCACCTGCTTTGTTTACAAATATTTTCTCCTATTCTGTGGGTTGTCTTTTCATTTTGTTTATAGTTTTCTTTGCTATGCAAAAGCTTTTAATTAGGTCCCATTTGAGGTAAGAATGAGGGTTGGTTTTTAATTCTTAATTCCAATTATTGGCCTGTTTTTATAAATTTCCAAGCTAAGAATTTTACATTTGTGAAGTATCATGAAAAAAAGAAGACAATAACATAAAAGAAAATGGTGTGTGGCCCAAAAAGTCTAAAATATTTACTACATGACCCTTTTCAGAAAATGGGTTTGAAATAGAAATAGAGAGAACTGCTTCTCGTGGTTACTTGAACTCTCCCACTGTGTTCAACAGCCTGCAGCCCACCAGCTACAGGGACTGGTTAACTCACATGGGAGCCAAAGGGATGAAGAGGCAACGAAACATTAATTGATGTGTTGTATGGTGTGGTCAGAAAAAGAAAGATAGACAGAAAAGAACTAGCCCTGGGGTTTCTTTGGAGGGAATGATACTAAAGCTGAAACTCCAGTACTTTGGCCACCTCATGTGAAGAGTTGATTCATTGGAAAAGACCCTGATGCTGGGAGGGATTGGGGGCAGGAGGAGAAGGGGATGACAGAGGATGAGATGGCTGGATGGCATCACTGACTCGATGGACGTGAGTCTCAGTGAACTCCGGGAGTTGGTGATGGACAGGGAGGCCTGGCGTGCTTCGATTCATGGGGTCGCAAAGAGTCAGACATGACTGAGCGACTGATCTGATCTGATACTTATTTGAGGAAGTGAAGGAATAAGTGGATTGGAGCTCTGAAATATTGGTATGATAAGAGTAAGAGAGAAATAAGCTGAGACTATTGGAGTTTAAACTCAGGGTAAGGAATTAGGATCTAATATTTCAAAGACAAATCAGTTCCAAATTATGTCAAGGTGAATATGACCCTGAGGGCAGGAACAGCAGAAATGGAATGCAGAAAGATGCTGGAAGCTGGAGAGGTTAAGGAGGTTTAGGCTCAAATTCTGGATGAAAATTATCCATATGGTTGTATACATGGGGATGAAATTTTAAATATAATTCCCTGTGTATGTGTCCTCTGTGTGTGTGTGTGTGTGTGTGTGTGTGTGTGTGTGTGTTTGCAACCCCATGGACTGTAGCCCACCAGGCTCCTCTGTCCATGACTTTCCAGGCAAGAATACTAAGTGGATTGTCATTCCCTCCTCCAGGGGATCTTCCTGACCCAGGGATGAAACCCAAGTCTTTTGCACCTCCTGCATTGGCAGGCATTCTTTACCACCAGCGCCACCTGGGAAGCCCAAATCTAATGAGTTAGTGTGTTCTATTCCTTCTGTAAAGCAGCCACCATAGCTGAAGTTGCTGAAGTTGGGAAGAAATACACGATCTGTTCTCTGGACACAGTGGGAGCCACCAACAACATATCACTGACAGAGAGAATGAATGATATCTTAAGAATAAAGAGAATGTGATATTCAAGAGGGTTAACCAAACAGGTGAAAAAAGAATGTCTTTCTAGTTCAGGGACCATAAAAACAAGAAGTGAAGTGTTTGTCACTCAGTCATTTCCAACTCTTTGTGACCCCATGGACTGTAGTCCTCCAGGCTCCACTGTACATGGAATTCTCCAAGCAAGAATACTGGAGTGGGTTGCTATTTCCTACTCCAGGGGATCTTCCCAACCCAGGGATCAAGCCCAGATCTCCTGCATTACAGGCAGTCTCTTTACCATCTGAACCACCAAGTAAATGGAGACTAAACAGGAGGTCAGAATCTATGTTATATTCTGCACATTAACCCTTATTCAGGAAGACTATTACATGATTATTTACAGGCCAAGGAGTTCTTTTGTATAGTGGATACAGAGCAGATTTTCATTTTCTGAAGAAGATATGGAATTGAGAAGAATTATCAGGATTGCTTCTGAAGCTTGGGGCTGGCAACTTAATTTCCAAACCAAGTACATGAAGGCTCTGATCAGTCCCGTTCAGTCGCTCAGTTGTGTCCAACTCTTTGCGACCCCATGAATCGCAGCACGCCAGGCCTCCCTGTCCATCACCAACTCCTGGAGTTTACCCAAACTCATGTCCATTGAGTCAGTGATGCCATCCAGCCATCTCATCCTCTGTTGTCCCCTTCTCCTCCTGTCCCCAATCCCTCCTAGCATCAGGGTCTTTTCCGAGTCAACTCTTTGTATGAGGTGGTCAGCTTCAGCATCAGTCCTTTCAATGAACACCCAGGACTAATCTCCTTTAGGATGGACTGGTTGGATCTCCTTGCAGTCCAAGGGACTCTGAAGAGTCTTCTCCAACACCACAGTTCAAAAGCATCAATTCATCAGTGCTCAGCTTTCTTTATAGTCCAACTCTCACATCCTGATCATTCTACTCCAAAGCATTCACACTTGTTGGAGCAAGGGAAGAAAAAGAAAAGAAATACTTTAATATTTTGTTGGAGGAAAGCTCCTATTCAGTCTCTGAAATAACAAAAGAAAAGTACAATGGGATGGCACCATAGTTAATTTTTTTCTGTTTCCGTAAGTTCCAATTTGAGGTAGGTTTTTTAAAAAAAATGTAGCTACAAAAGGAATACTCTGTCTTTGTATACACCTATATCTTGAAGAACTTCAGTGTGTTTGGATATTCAAAAACTAGGAACCACACATACACATACAAATTTAACAGCTTAGACAGTCTTGGATAGAAAATAAAGACCTCACACAGATAAATGTGTTTTATGAGGGGCTCTGGGCAGAGGAGGATTATAATCTCTATTTCTTAATACAGCCATCAGAGCATGCTAAATTGTGCTGAGAGTCACAAACAGAAAACATGAGTAGCTAAAAACCATAATCTAGCTCACATTTCCATTGTATCTCAGCAACTGCAAAGGCAGGAAAAATGTAGTGAGCTGCTCATTGGTTTTTAAAGTTTTTGAATGGAATTCACACATGATTGGTCCATTCATGCCTCATCGACCAGAGAAGGTTACTTGGCCACTTCTCAATTCAAATAATTGGGGTAGTTCATTCTCCTTCAGGAGAAGGCAATGGCCACCCACTCCAGTACTCTTGCCTGGAAAATCCCATGGACAGAGGAGCTTGATATTTGTTTATATATATATATATAAAACACACAGACTACTGTTTTTAGTATTTTGAAATTTTTGACTCACTGCATTTAAAATAGTCAGTGCATTTTAGCCCTAACACGGGTACATCTGATGGTTCAAACGGATTCCAAAGTAGACATGAAAGATCAAAAGTAAATGTAAAACTTGAGGGGGAAATGGTTGAGCTGGGATCAGTATTGTTGAGGAAGGTAGATCTATAGACCAGAGGCTCAATTAATGATAGGGACCAGTAAGGCAGATGGTTAGTATCTGAAGAGAGTAACCCTTAAAACAGGACAATTTGTTACCATAAAGTAAAAATGAGTAGGCATATGGAGTTAGGATTCCTTCCACTTTCTCCCCTGTTGCTCCCTTGATTAAGTGAATGGAAGGAGTGGCACATTTGGGGGAGATCTGATTTTATTTCAGTCATGGAGGTGAGGAAATCTATAGCAAGTTGAAGACTAAAGTGTTTGTTAGTTGCTCAGTTATGCCTGACCCTTTGCAACCCCGTGGACTGTAGCACCAGCCAGGGCCCTCTGTCCTTGGAATTCTCCAGGCAAGAATCCTGTAGTGGGCAGCCATTCCCTTCTCCAGGGGATCTTTCTGACTCAGGGATCGAACCTAGGCTTCCTGCATTGCAGGCAGATTCTTTACCATCTAAGCCACTAGGGAACCCCTTGAAGACTAAGAGGAGAGCTTATTTACTAAGGAGCAGGGGCTTCCATGGGTCTGCAAAATACACCCCGTTGGGAAGAAGCAATAGCAGAAAGACGGGTAGAGGGAACACATGGATTATAAGGAAAAGGCTAGAATAAGCAGATGACCAAAGAGGCAGGCATTTATGGCACAGCTGGAGTCGATCAATCAAAAAGAGTGGTTTGGAGCAGTTAGGTGGTCCCAAGAGTCCAAGTGAACCTGCTGGGACAAAGTGGTTCCTAGTCCTGCATAGATTGAAATTGCGGGTAATCTCATAAGTCTGGGGGTGCTGGGAGCTGCTAAATCCAACACAGACTAGACTCCAAGACTGATGTGGGTCGTGCGACACTTTCCCATTCATAGCACTAACTGGGGGCTTCAGCCCAGAAGTCGCTAAATAACTGGGCAAAGCAAACCCCTCAGCAAGCAAAACTCTCCCTCAATATATGATTTTTCTTTGCCTTTTCATAATAACTCAGAGATATATAGATATACAGTTACAGAAGCTTCAAGGAAATGAACAAATGCTATGACTCTTACTGAAGATAAAACTGAAAATTGCTATCAAGAGCTACTTTATTTCTCACTTTTTTAATCAATGAAGAATTAAGGATATTATCCTATGGGTCATTCCCCCTTTTTGTTTAGTTTTTTAACTGTTATGTCTTTGAACAAAATATTTCCCTCCCAGTGGCATTGGTTGGTGAAATACAACTAGACATTCCCTTTAGCACACTGATGAATGATATCCGTTGAATAATTCCATGGATTTCAGCGCCATAAACCAACAGCCCAAACAAACACCCGTTCATACCACTCCTCACCAGGATCATTCACACTTCACCAGAAGAAAGAAACTCTTTTGTATTATAGGAAATTATACTGGTGTTTGATCTCTGACTGCTAAGTCACTTGATAGAAATTTTGGCATCTAATTACAGTAATGTAACATTAGGGAATTAGCCTCCAAATGATAATATTTTATAAGCAGGATCTATGGGTCAAGAATTCCTTCTAGGAATTCCTAAGAAAAAAGTCCTTCTTTTTGATTAGAAGTTCAGAATTTTTAAAAATTCTGGTTTAATTTTCCTTTACATGATTTTGGCAAGGCATGAAACAGAGAGTTAAAACAATTTCTGACCTACACAAACAAAATCCATTAATAAAATAGCAAAAATGTGCAAACAGGATATTTTTTCTCCTGATAAATTAGAAAAAAGTGAAAAAATAAAAATACACAATGCTTGTTAAGATGCTGCAAAATGAGTATTTTCACACAGAACTAGATTGTTTCAGTTCTTTTCAAAAGCAATTTTGTAACATCAAATTAAATATGACATATTTATAAAATGTAAAATAAAAATTAGTATTTATAAATGCAAATACGTATTTTAACTCACTAGTCATGTTTTAGAGAATTTATTGAAAAAAAACTCATACTTAAGATTTTCTATACATTATTTAGAATAGTGAAAATTTGAAGATATGCTGCTGCTGCTGCTAAGTCGCTTCAGTCGTGTCAGACTCTGTGCGACCCCATAGACGGAAGCCCACCAGGCTCCCCCGTCCTTGGGATTCTCTAGGCAAGAACACTGGAGTGGGTTGCCATTTCCTTCTCCAATGCATGAAAGTGAAAAGTGAAAGTGAAGTCGCTCAATCATGTCCGACTCTTAGCGACCCCATGGACTGCAGCCTACCGGGTCCTCCATCCATGGGATTTTCCAGGCAAGAGTACTGGAGTGGGGTGCCATTGCCTTCTCCGTTGAAGATATGAGGGGACCTAAATGTTTCCAAAGAGGGAAATGTGTAACTTAATTGTATTATAATCAGCCACTATGCAAAACATATGTTCACAAATGTGGTTTGTGTCTATGTGAGTGTATGCAAACACAGGCTCATACAGACACATGCAAACACATTTAAGAAAACTTTTATTATTTTGACTGGAGGGAATAGAAAACCCAGTGAAAAACTGGTTTTTAAACAATAAGAACATTGTATAAATTAAGATTCTGTTGCTGCTGCTGCTAAGTCGCTTCAGTCGTGTCTGACTCTGTGCGACCCCAGAGACGGCAGCCCACCAGGCTCCCCCATCCCTGGGATTCTCCAGGCAAGAATACTGGAGTGGGTTGCTATTTCCTTCTCCAATGCATGAAAGTGAAAAGTGAAAGTGAAGTCGCTCAGTTGTGTCCGACTCTTAGCGAATCCATGGACTGCAGCCTACCAGGCTCCTCCATCCATGGGATTTTCCAGGCAACAGTACTGGAGTGGGGTGCCATTGCCTTCTCCAATTAAGATTCTATCAAGAAACAAATAACATACTCAAATTCAAATAGTTTTAATTTGATGAAGAATTATTTAAAAAGAAATCAATTATATAAGTGTGAATGGAATGTCAAGGAACCATAGGGGATAATGCAACAATCTGGGACTAGAGGCAAGAAAGTTGTTATTACCCATACGTTCCAAAAGAAAAAGGAAGAGTGGGGTAAAGAAAAGGAAATACTGGATAATTGACCAGCAAAGGTGATGTGAGGTTATGATAAGCAAAGGTACCAACTCAGACCTGCCTACAAAGTCCTTGTGAACAATTTCTCAGCACCCAGTAGGATGAGAGGAGCAAACTAAAATAGAAAAAGAATCCATCAATAGTTCACTACACTGTGAAAGCCAAGGGGATACAGGGCTTGAGGGGGGCAGTAACTCGACATCACAATAACAAAGGCACATCATAATCTATGGGGAGAAATGGCTTTGTGAAAATTCAAAACTGAGCATCACAAGTCTTTGACTTCCAAAGGACTTCTCTAACTTTACCAGGCCAAAAAAAGTAACCCTAAGAACTGAGACAGATTTATTATATCTGGGGGGGGTCTCAGAAAAATTTTTGATCTTCTTTAAATTCAGAAGGAAGAGACAGTGTGATATGACTATCATTTGAAGTAAAATTTATAAAATAAGAACAAGAGGCAATAATGATGTAGTGCTGCCTTTGAAAGCAGATTAAATTATAGCCAGAACAATAGTCAGTTACCAATATGTACAGTTTTAGGAATGTATTGTCTAGAAGTCATGTATGTATGTAGAGGTCACATATGTAGTCATGTATGGATGTTATATAAGTCATGTATGGATATAATGTAAGATATGTATTGTTTAGAAGTCATATATGTATCTAGAAGCCATGTATGTAGTCATGTATGGATGTGAGAGTTGGATAATTAAGAAAACTGAGCACCAAAGAATTGATGCTTTTGAACTGTGGGTCTTGGAGAAAACTCTTGAGAGTCCCTTGGACTGCAAGGAGATCAAACCAGTCAATCCTAAAAGAAATCAGTCTTGAATATTCATTGGAAGGACTGATGCTGAAACTGAAACTCCAATACTTTGGCCACCTGATGCAAAGTACCGCCTCCTTAGAAAAGACCCTGATTCTGGGAAAGATTGAAGCCAGGAGAAGGAGATGACAGAAGACCAGATGGTTGGATGGCATCACCGACTCAATGGACATGAGTTTGAGCAAGCTCCAAGAGCTGGGGATAGATAGGGAGGCCTGGCCTACTGAAGTCCATGGGGTCACAAAGAATCAGACACGACTAAGCGACTGAACTGAACTGAACTGAACTGTCTAGAAGTAAATGTATAAGTTCCCGGTTTTTTTTTATCATTATACTGAGGTTACCAAAGAATATATTCTTGTTTTGGGAAACACATATAAATATTTAGGGCTAAGGGTCATATGTTTGTAACTTCCTTTCAAATAGTTCAGGAAAAATGGCAATACTTGTGTATATACATATAGATGGAAGAATGATATAGCAAGGATGAAATAATAACATTTGGGGAATCTGGGTGATGGATAAATGGAAATTCTTTATACTATTTCCACTTTCCTGTAAGTCTGAAATTATTACAAGGTAAATGTTAATGTATAATGTATAAAATTTCAAGGATACATTCTTAGAAATTGAATACCAGGTTCCACTGTGCATAGAATTCTCCAGGCAAAAATACTAGAGTGGATAGTCATTTCCTTCTCCAAGGGATCTTCCCAATCCTAGGATCGAACACAAGTCTCCCACACTGCACGCAGACTCTACCATCCAAGCCACCAGAGAAGCCCACAGAGTCCTATACAGCCTTGCTTTGGAAACCATAGCATCATGTTTTGTATGCTGTAATGAATTATCATATGGATCTACAGGATATAAGGAAGAAAATAAAATAAAACAAGAATGTAAGGGAGAGCTAAAATAAAATGTGTGGCATGTTTAACTCTCTTGACTATAGAATAAAAGCCAAAAGCAGAAAGTAGAAGTAGAAAATATCCTATAATTTTCCATATAAATTCCGGTCTGTCCATGATAAGGATTTATAAGATATTTAAGGACTTCTTTGCTATCATAGCAATGAGACTAGTAGTGCCTAGTGCACCTTCTCCAGACTTCTACTTACGATGAAAATATATAAAAAAGTAAACTGGCAATTACACTGAAGGCTGAAGAACATATCCTAGACTTAAGAGGAATTTCCACTATCTCCATAAACAACAAGGATGAATTAAGAAATGCATTCCTGAATTGCTCAAATTCTAATCTGTGAATCAGAACATTAAAGAGAGGTACCTGGAAGATAGGAAAGGCTTCAACTTATATCACTGACCACCCAAAACTGAAAAGTAGGTTTTGGTTGCCTTTATCAGAAACCCATCTCTCCTCCCCAAAGGAATTATCTTCTAATCTAGCAACATTTCCCCTCTTCTCCACCACTTGGCAAAGTTACTCTTTTTTCCATTTGCATTCAGATACTGTTCTCAATATACAATGGGATGGAGCAATTTAAGGCAGACTTGTTGATCTCAATATAATGGCCCATAAGACTACTGTCTTGGCTGTTTTAGCATCTACAGTAATCCCTCAGATTATGAAATTATTTCCGTTTCTAGCATACTATTATTTTATCAAGTAAGATGCTTAGCAGATATAACTCAACCTTTACAATTAAGAGAGACTTTCATTTTTGATATGATGTAAATTTCTTGCAAGAATATATTTATTTTAGAACTAACAGAGATCATTTTTAAGTGTTACAACTGTTAGTCTCTAAGGAAAGATATGTCAGTAGCCCTTAAATCATTATTATAGAAAAGCCTAAATTATACAATTAAATGTAGTATAATATTGAATACAAAAAGAACTGAAGGAAAAAATACTTGAAAATGTTCAATGTAATCTGGAGCTGAGAATAAGACTACATAATGTAACAAATACCCTTTATCTTATAGCCATTTTATAATAAATGTTAAATCAAAATTAAAACTGTAAAAAGAAAGAAGTTGATAACACAGTTAACTGAAGACAAAAGAAGGTATTTTCAACTTGGCCGACATTTCCCTATTTATATCATCAATAGGGATAAATCAAGAAATGCATTCTCAACTTGCTTAAGCTCTGCATTGGGAATCAAGAAAACTTTCAAAAGCAGAGAGTTCCCCTACATTTTCCAATGGAGAAATATGAACCATCATTAAACTGAAAAATGCATGTATGTATTATTTTAAATTAAATGAGTGTGACTATTGTTATTTTAAGAAAGAAAAATGAGAGAATTTGATATGCATACCATGTAGGATACAAATGATTTCTTAGAGGATAAGCATACATTTTTGGAGAAGGCAATGGCAGCCCACTCCAGTACTCTTGCCTGGAAAATCCCATGGATGGAGAAGCCTGGTGGACTGCAGTCCATGGGGTCACGAAGAGTCAGACACTTAATGAGCAACTTCACTTTTACTTTTCACTTTCATGCTTTGGAGAAGGAAATGGCAACCCACTCCAGTGTTCTTGCCTGGAGAATCCCAGGGACAGGGGAGCCTGGTGGGCTGCCATCTCTGGGATCACACAGAGTCAGACACTACTGAAGTGACTTAGCAGCAGCAGCAGCAGACAGAGAAGAACAGTTAGGAAGACACTGTAAAAATAAACATTCAAGGAACCAAAGAAATGTCATGAAATTTAAAATCAGTTCAGTTCAGTCGCTCAGTCGTGTCTGACTCTTTGCAACCCCATGAATCGCAGCACGCCAGGCCTCCCTGTCCATCACCAACTCCCAGAGTTCACTCAAACTCACGTCCATCGAGTCGGTGATGCCATCCAGCCATCTCATCCTCTGTCGTCCCCTTTTCCTCCTGCCCCCAAATTTAAAATATGAGAGTGTATATATATATATTTTTAAATCTCAGTAGATTTATTAAGAAGTAAACTTTGGGAAAACTTTAGGAAATCTCCCAGAAAGAAGATGAAAAATAACAGAAATAGGAAAGAGGACAGAAGATAAGAAAGCTTGAGTTTGATTTAAATATTTTCTTGTTTTCATCAATGAATAAATGTACAGATTTTAAAAAAGTCAGATTGTACTAAAAGGTTTAAACAGCAACAATAAAAATTATCAGTTCCCCCTACATTTTCCTCCTTTCTACTTGGTGATTCACTTTGACTCTTTCAGCCATTTCCTGTTGGCATTTACCTGATTTTATACACTTAAAGAATGTGCATATTTTGCTATGTTTAGGTATATCAATTTGGAATATAATTGAATTCCTCATTATGATAGTGAAGTTACTCTCTTATATTCCCATCCACTCTGCTTCTCTTGCTCCATGATTCCAATATAGTTGTATTCATTTTTTAAATTAAATCAATATCCAGTTATGTCTATGTAAATATTACTCACAGCTGAGCACTGTCCTAAGAATATATTTTCTTTCCTATATTATTCTGAAGTTAATTATCACCATATTTTTTATTGAGGTACAATTTACACAGCATAATATGCACCCATCACTATAATTCAATGTACAGCTCAATGAATTTTAGTAAATTTATAGGGCTATGGAATTATCACTACAATCTAGTTTTGGAACAATTCCATCATCCTAGAAAATTCTAGTGTGTCTGTTTGCAGTCAGCCTGTGGTTCCCCTCCCAGCAACAGGCATCCACTCATCTGTTTTCTGTCTCAATAAAATTTGCCTTTTCTGGAAACTTCATATAAATGAAATGATGCAACATGTAGTCTTTTGTATCTGGCTTTTTTCACTTAGCATAATATTTTGAGATTCATTATGTTGTAGCCTGTATCTGTAGTTTGTTCCTTTTTATTGATGAATAGTATTCTATTTTATGGATATACAACACTTTGTTAATCCACTCACTGACTGATGGATATTTGGATTGTTTCCACTTTCTGGCTACTATAAATAATGCTACTGTTAACATATGTGTACAAGTCTTGTATGACTTGTGTTTTCATTTCCCTTGGATAAATATCTAGGCGTGGAATTGCTGAGTTATATAGTAAGTTTACATTTAATGTTTTAAGAAACCACTAATCTGTTTTCCAAGTAGCTGTCTTATTTTACATTCACACAAGCAATGTATGAGAGTTCCAGTTACTCCATATCCTCACCTGCACTCAAAACTGTCAGTCTTTTTGTTTAAAGCCATTTTAATGGATGTAGAGCAGTACTTCATTCTAATTCAAATTTCCCTAATGACTCATTATTTTTAGCCTCTTTTCCTGGGCCCATTATTTTTTTTATAAAATGTCTGTGTAAATCTGTTGCCTACTGTATTAGTTTTTTCTTTGTTTTATTGCTGCCATAACAAATTACTACAAATGTGGTTGCTTAAAGGTGAGAAGCCCATTTGGGCTCAGCTGGATCTTCTGCTTAGAGTCTCACAAGCTGTAATTAAACTGTCAACAGGACAACAGGATGTGTCCTGTACTGAATGCTCTAGGCAAGAATCCTCGGTCAAACTCAGTCAGCTTGCTGGCCAGATTCAATTCTTTGTGGTTGTAGGACCAAGGTTTCATTGCTAGCTGCCATCCAGAGACCAGTCTTTGCATCTTAATGCTGCCTGAATTCCTTTATTTAATTTTAATTCATTTTTAATTGTAGGATAATTGCTTTACAATGTTGAACCGGTTTCTCTCATGCAACAATGTGAATCAGCCATATGTGTACATGTCACTTCCCTCTTGAACCTCCTTCCCACCCCTCTAGGTGGTCACAGAGCACCATGTTGAGCTCCCTGTGTTGTACAGCAACTTCCCATTAGCTAGACACAGAAGATATTAAGAAGAGGTGGCAAGAATACACAGAAGAACTGTACAAAAAAGATCTTCATGACCCAGATAATCATGATGGTGTGATCACTGACCTAGAGCCAGACATCCTGGAATGTGAAGTCAAGTGGGCCTTAAAAAGCATCA
>NW_011495048.1:13167539-13168054 GCF_000754665.1 Bison bison bison
TATTGACTATGCCAAACCCTTTGACTGTGTGGATCACAATAAACTGTGGAAAATTCTTCAAGAGATGGGAATACCAGACCACCTGATCTGCCTCTTGAGAAATTTGTATGCAGGTCAGGAAGCAACAGTTAGAACTGGACATGGAACAACAGACTGGTTCCAAATGGGAAAAGGAATTCATCAAGGCTGTATATTGTCACCCTGTTTATTTAACTTATATGAAGAGTACTTCATGAGAAACGCTGGACTGGAAGAAACACAAGCTGGAATCAAGATTGCCAGGAGAAATATCAATAACCTCAGATATGCAGATGACACACCCTTATGGCAGAAAGTGAAGAGGAACTCAAAAGCCTCTTACTGAAAGTGAAAGGAGAGAGTGAAAAAGTTGGCCTAAAGCTCAACATTCAGAAAATGAAGATCATGGCATCCAGTCCCATCACTTCATGGGAAATAGATGGGGAAACAGTGTCAGACTTTATTTTTCTGGGCTCCAAAATCACTACAGATGGTGA
>NW_011495048.1:13168154-13171286 GCF_000754665.1 Bison bison bison
TGGGCTCCAAAATCACTACAGATGGTGACTGCAGCCATGAAATTAAAAGACGCTTACTCCTTGGAAGGAAAGTTATGACCAACCTAGATAGCATATTCAAAAGCAGAGACATTACTTTGCCAACAAAGTTTCGTCTAGTCAAGGCTATGGTTTTTCCTGTAGTCATGTATGGATGTGAGAGTTGGACTGTGAAGAAGGCTGAGCGCCGAAGAATTGATGCTTTTGAACTGTGGTATTGGAGAAGACTCTTGAGAGTCCCTTGGACTGCAAGGAGATCCAACCAGTCCATTCTGAAGGAGATCAGCCCTGGGATTTCTTGGAAGGAATGATGCTAAAGCTGAAACTCCAGTACTTTGGCCACCTCATGTGAAGAGTTGACTCATTGGAAAAGACTCGATGCTGGGAGGGATTGAGGGCAAGAGGAGAAGGGGACGACAGAGGATGAGATGGCGGGATGGCATCACCGAATTGATGGACGTGAGTCTGAGTGAACTCCGGGAGTTGGTGATGGACAGGGAGGCCTGGTGTGCTGCGATTCATGGGGTCGCAAAGAGTCGGACACGACTGAGCGACTGATCTGATCTGATCTGATCTTACACACGGTAATGTATATGTTTCTATGCTACTCTCTCAATTCGCCCCACCCTCTCCTTCTCCTGCTGTGTCCACAGGTCTGTTCTCTATGTCTGCATCTCTGTTCCTGCCTGAAAATAGGTTCATCAAGTACCATCTTTCTAGACTCCATATATATGCATTGAAAGTAAAAGTGTTAGTCGTTCAGTCTGTCCAGCTCTTTGCAACCCCATGGACTGTAGCCCCCAGGCTCCTTTGTCCATGGAATTCTCCAGGCAAGAATACTGGAGCAGATAGCAGGTAACCATTCCCTTCTTCAAGGGATCTTCCCCACTCAGGGATTGAATTCAGGTCTCCTGTATTGCAGGTGGATTCTTTACCATCTAAGCTAACAGGGAAGCCCTGTATATGCATTAATATATGATGCTTGTTTTTCTCTTTCTGTCTTACTTCACTCTGTAGAATAGGCTCTATGTTCATCTACCTCACTAGAATTGACTCAAATTTTTCCATTTTATGGCTGAATTCCTTTAATTCTTTCTCTGTGCCCCCGGTCCAGCAAGAAGGAGTTGCTTTCCTGCCACATTTTTAATTTCTCTGCCTCTGTCTTTTCTTGTTAGCTTATCTTTTTGATGCTAACTTTTATGGGCTAGTATGATTGCTGCTGCTGCTAAGTCGCTTCAGTTGTGTCCGACTCTGTGCGACCCCATAGACGGCAGCCCACCAGGCTCCCCCGTCCCTGGCGAGAACACTGGAGTGGGTTGCCATTTCCTTCTCCAATGCATGAAAGTGAAAAGTGAAAGTGAAGTAGCTCAGTCGTGTCCAACTCTTCATGATTAGATTGAGATAATTTAATCACAACCCAGATAATATAGAATAATATCTCTGTATTAAAGTCCATATCCTTAATTAATCAGCAAAGCCCTTATACCAAGTAATATAACATATTCACGGATTTTAGGGATTAGAGCATGGATACTGTGGGGACAGGTATCACCAAATATCCACTTTTAAGGGGCTTGTTGGTCTTATTAATGAGTTGTAAAATTCTGTATATATTCTGGATTCATGTCTGTTAGTAGAGGTTCACAAACTTTTTGTACGTGGAAAGATAGTAAATATTTTATGTTTTGTAGGTCAAATGGGATTGCTTTTGTATTAGCTTCTTTTATAAACAACCTTTATAAAAATGTAAAAACTATTCTTAGTGTGTGTGTGTGTGTGTGTGTATGTGTGTGCGCACGCACACGCAGTCACTGGGTCGTGTCTCACTCTTTGCAGCCCCATGGACTGTAGCCCACCAGGCTTCTCTGTCCATGGGGTTTCCTAGGCAAAAATACTGGAGTAGGTCATCATTCCCTTTTCCAGGAGACCTTCCTGATCCAGGAATCAAATCTACAACTCTTAACAACAAATCTACAACTCCTCCTAAACCAGCAGGAGAATTGTTTACCACTGTGCCACCTGGAAAGCCCCTTCTTAGTTCACAGGTCTTACCAAAAAAGGCTGTGACCACAGTTTGCCAACCCCTGAGCTGTGTGATTTGCAAAAATTTTTATTAAATTTTATTACTGATCTCTTTAGAAGAGTGTGATGGACAGACTTAAAAATGGCCCTCATAACCCCTGCCCCCTGGTATCAGTGCTTTGATTGAATCCCTCCCCTTGAATACAGTGGGACCTGTGACCTGCTTTTCACCAATGATCTGAGGCAAAAGTGACTCCATGTACACTGTTAAAGAGTATAGCACTCATTTTACCAGAGTCTTTCTTTCTCCTGTTAGAGACTCTCTTTCTCTTTCCCTTTCTCTCTCCCTTCTTCCTGGGTTTGAAGAAGCTGATTGCCATGAATCCTTTAGCCCCCAGGTACCAGACACTTCCAACAACTCTGCAAGTTAGTAAATGGACATTCTGTAACTGACTCTCAGCCCTGGCTGACACCTTGATTGCAGCCTTGTAAGACCCTAAGCAAAGGACCCAAATGAACTGTCCTGATTTCTGACTTAGAGAAACTGTGGACTAATAAGTATGTGCTGTTTTAAGCCATTAATGTTGCAGTGATTTGTTATGCAGTATAGAACACTAATACAAAGAACAAATATCAAGTCTACTTTATTTTTTCTCTTGAAATCATACCTAAGAAATCTTTACCTAACTCAAAGTTACAAAGATTTCATCTTGTGTTTTCTTAAAGATGTTTTAGAGGTTCAGTTCCTACATTTCAATGTGTAAGGGTCTAAGTTTATTTTTTGAAATATGTGAATATCTAGTTGTCAATAATATCTAGTTTGCAACAAATGATTGCAAAGAATCTCCTTTCCTCCATTAAACAACTTTAGTACCTTTGTTGAAAATCAATTAATTATAAATTTAAGAGTTTATTCCTATTTTGTTGATTCATTTTTTTATCTTTACCCAATACTCCACTGTCTTGATTACCATAGGTTTATAATGAGTTTTATAATCAGATATTCTAAGTCCTCCAAATTTGTTCTTCATTTTAAAAATTTCATTGGTTACTTTGTGTTTCCGTAAAATTTTATAAGCATCTTGTCAGTTT
>NW_011495049.1:0-442 GCF_000754665.1 Bison bison bison
CCTACATATGTTGTCTACAGGAGACCCACCTCAAAACAGGGGACACATACAGATTGAAAGTGAAGGGCTGGAAAAAGATTTCCCATGCAAATAGGGACCAAAAGAAAGCAGGAGTAGCAATACTCATATCAGATAAAATAGACTTTAAAACAAAGGCTGTGAAAAGAGACAAAGATGGTCACTACATAATGATCAAAGGATCAATCCAAGAAGAAGATATAGCAAGTATAAATATATATGCACCCAACATGAGAGCACCACAATATGTAAGACAAATGCTAACAAGAATGAAAGGAGAAATTAACAATAACACAGTAATAGTGGGAGACTTTAATACCCCACTCACACCTATGGATAGATCAACTAAACAGAAAATTAACAAGGAAACACAAACTTTAAATGATACAATAGACCAGTTAAACCTAATTGATATCTATAGGAC
>NW_011495049.1:542-1107 GCF_000754665.1 Bison bison bison
AGGAGAAAAACTATTAAAAATTCCAACATATGGAGGCTGAACAACACGCTGCCGAATAACCAACAAATCACAGAAGAAATCAAAAAAGAAATCAAAATTTACATAGAAACGAATGAAAATGAAAACACAACAACCCAAAAACCTGTGGGACACTGTAAAAGCAGTCCTAAGGGGAAAGTTCATAGCAATACAGGCATACCTCAAGAAACAAGAAAAAAGTCAAATAAATAATCTAGCTGTACACCTAAAGCAACTAGAAAAGGAAGAAATGAAGAACCCCAGGGTTAGTAGAAGGAAAGAAATCTTAAAAATTAGGGCAGAAATAAATGCAAAAGAAACAAAAGAGACCATAGCAAAAATCAACAAAGCCAAAAGCTGGTTCTTTGAAAGGATAAATAAAATTGACAAACCATTAGCCAGACTCATCAAGAAACAAAGGGAGAAAAATCAAATCAATAAAATTAGAAATGAAAATGGAGAGATCACAACAGACAACACAGAAATACAAAGGATCATAAGAGACTACTATCAACAATTATATGCCAATAAAATGGACAACGTGGAA
>NW_011495049.1:3217-7028 GCF_000754665.1 Bison bison bison
GATACTGGATGCTTGGGGCTAGTGCACTGGGATGACCCAGAGGGATGGTATGGGGAGGGAAGATGGAGGAGGGTTCAGGATGGGGAACACATGTATACCTGTGGCAGATTCATTTTGATATTTGGCAAAACTAATACAATTGGTAAAGTTTAAAAATAAAATAAAATTTAAAAAAATAAATAAAATGAAAAGAAAAGAAAGCAGATAAAAAGGAAAATATCTGATTTAATATATTCACTTTTCATTTAATATTTTCATTTTTCATTTAATATTTTCATTTTTCACCAGCTCTGAGAGCACCTGAGCTGTGTATGCACAAGTACTCTACCACCTGAAGAGCTTTAGAATGATACATCCTGGATGTGAACCACTTGAAGATTAAAATCTGTCTCTATGAAATTCATTCAAGGTAGAGCAAACCCAGAATTCCATGAAATTAGACACATCACAAATATTTTGTGAGACTATAATGAGGTTCATTTATTATTATTTACTTGACTGTTGGTGTAAGTTAAAACTTTGAAAGCCTCTTCTTTTTATAATCATCTGAAACCATTCATAATTGGTCATGCTGCTGCTGCTGCTAAGTCGCTTCAGTCATGTCTAACTTTGTGTGACCCCATAGACAGCAGCCCACCAGGCTCCCCTGTCCACAGGACTCTCCAGGCAAGAATACTGGAGTGGGTTCCCATTTCCTTCTCCAATGTATGATGCATGCTAATCCACTTCAGTCATGTCCAACTCTGTGCAACTCCATGGACAGCAGCCCACCAGGCTCCCCTGTCCACAGGACTCTCCAGGCAAGAATACTGGAGTGGGTTCCCATTTCCTTCTCCAATGTATGATGCATGCTAATCCACTTCAGTCATGTCCAACTCTGTGCAACTCCATGGACAGCAGCCCACCAGGCTCCCCTGTCCACAGGACTCTCCAGGCAAGAATACTGGAGTGGGTTCCCATTTCCTTCTCCAATGTATGATGCATGCTAATCCACTTCAGTCATGTCCAACTCTGTGCAACTCCATGGACAGCAGCCCACCAGGCTCCCCTGTCCACAGGACTCTCCAGGCAAGAATACTGGAGTGGGTTCCCATTTCCTTCTCCACATAATTGGTCATGCAGTCTTCACTCAGTCGTATCCGACTCTCTGCAACCCCATGGACTGTAGCCTACCAGGCTCCTCTCTCCATGGGATTCTCCAGGCAAGAGTACTGGAGTGGGTTGCCATTTCCTTCTTCAGTCCTTGCAAATTTCCAGCTTTCATAGAAAGCAAACTTCATAAGTATCTGTGATCATGTTTATCCCAGAGTAGCAATCCAGGAAAAAGTGAAAACATTCTATCATCTAAGTAGCTCTTCTAAAATTATATAATAGACAAACAACCTTGTTTTATTTGTGTTTTTTATTTCCTTCCAAAAAAATAGCTAATCATACATGCACTTTGGTTAACTTATTGAAAAATAAATGAAATAGCTTATTATATGGTATAATGTAAGTTATACAACCATAGGAGTTTGGCTTAATTTTTTATTTTTCAATTGTTTTTATATAAACAGTTTTAATTGCTGGTGTGCTGTGCTCAGTAATGTCCAACTCTTTGTTACCCCATAGACTGTAGCCTGCCAGGCTCCTCTGTCCATAGGATTTTCCAGGCAAGAATATTGGAGTAGGTTGTCATTTCCTTCTCCAGGTGACCTTCCTGACCCAGGAATTGAACCCACATATCTTGTGTATCCTGGTTGGCAGGCAGATTCTTTACCATTGCACCACTTAGAAAGTTGCCCAGTTTTAACTGACAACTGCATTGACAGAGCTGTATCAAATAAGGAGATTCAGTCTATGTGTGAAGATACTCTTTTTCAGAGATAACCAGCCAAGCAAACATCAAACATACTGAACCACTTTTACTTGATGTTGCGCTATAAGCCTTAACTAAGCCATGCCCTCAGAAACTCCTAAATGTTCGACAATAAATCAAAACCACCATTCATTCCCTCCAGGAAGAGAAAGCCAGAAATCAGGCTAGTTGGCACGATTCACATGTTCTGTAAGTGGTCAGAGCATCTGCTATAAGCTCAAATGCCTACAGGCCAGGTAGGGAACCTAAATAACTGATATGGTCTGTGTGTGGGGGCTGGGCTGACACATGAGCAGGTGTCCTCAGGCAACAGAGCCGCGGGCTCCTCGGCTGCCTTTCTAATTGCCGTAGCACCCGAAAATGTGACCAGCGCTAAGAGCAGACATTTTAAAACCAAGTAAAAATTATCTAACCAATTGTTACCTTGGGTAAATAAAAGTCATATGTACTCAGATCTACAGATTTTAAAAGAAAGCAACATAGTACAGTGTTTTTATTCCCCACTGAGTTAAATGCACACACACATATACACGTATATCATATATATATATATATGTACATACAGACACACATATAGTGTATATGATTACATATCTATCAGTATACGTATATAAAATCATTTATAAAATATAAATCTCTATTTTATGGGCTGAATTGTGTCTCCTCAGAATTAACATGCTGAAGTCCTCACCCTTGGTACCTCAGAATGTGATTGTATTTGTAGGTTAGGACTTTAAAAGTGCAATTAAATTAAAATGGGCCATAATCTGATATGCCTCTATTCAGGTCTCTAGCAAACACATGCTTACGCTTGCGTGTGTGCTCAGTTGCGTCCAGCTCTTTGCAAGGCCATGAACTGTAGTCTACCAGGCTCATCTGCCCATGGAACTTTCCGGGCAAGAATACTGGAGTGGGTTGTCAGTTTCTCCTCCAGAGAATCTTCCCTAGCCAGAGATCGAACCTGCATCTCCTGGCATCTCCTGCATTGGTAGACGGATTCTTTACCACTAGTGCCACCTGGGGAGCTCCTAGCAATCTGTTATCACTAGTATCCTTATATGAAGAGGACATTAGGACACAGTTTTAGAAAGAAATCATGCGAAGACATGGGGAGAAAATAGCCATACACAAGTCAAGGGGAGAGATAGCATCAGGGAAACCAATCCTGCTAAAACCTGATCTCAGACTTTTCCAGAATTATGAGAATATATATTCTGTTGTTTAATCTATTTATTCTGTGGTACTTTGTTATGGTAGCCCTAACTAATAAAATTACCATCCAATTAAAAATGTGTAAAGAGCTATAACAAACTTGAATGTATTTGATTACTTAAGTCATCTCTGAGTTAGAAACCATAGATGTTGATTTATGACTAATGGTGATCTTTTCATCACACCCTCTCCATTACCGGCCTCTAATTCCAATGACTTTGTTTTGGAAAGTTTCAACTTAGGAGATGTATCTATTTCCAAACAGCTTGAGAAAGTTTATTTTTTGCTGTGTGACCATCTGGCACAGGACTTCACCTTACTTTCAACAACACCGTTGAAATAAAAAATTAAGTAAAGCAAACAGGTGGACTCCAAAAATAGTCATATCTAACTTTTATTATTATTATTATTATTTTACTTTACAATATTGTATTGGTTTTGCCATACATCAACATGCATCCTGTGGAAAATTCTGAAAGAGATAGGAATACCAGACCACCTGACCTGCCTCTTGAGAAATCTGTATGTAGGTCAGGAAGCAACAGTTAGAACTGGACATGGAACAACAGACTGGTTCCAAATAGGAAAAGGAGTATGTCAAGGCTGTATATTGTCACCCTGCTTATTTAACTTGTATGCAGAGTACATCATGAGAAACGCTGGACTGGAAGAAACACAAGCTGGAATCAAGATTGCCGGGAGAAATATCAATAACCTCAGATATGCAGATGACACCACCCT
>NW_011495049.1:7264-7499 GCF_000754665.1 Bison bison bison
ATGGGAAACAGTGGAAACAGTGTCAGACTTTATTTTTCTGGGCTCCAAAATCACTGCAGATGGTGACTGCAGCCATGAAATTAAAAGACGCTTACTCCTTGGAAGGAAAGTTATGACCATCCTAGATAGCATATTCAAACGCAAAGACATTACTTTGCCAACAAAGTTCCGTTTAGTCAAGGCTATGGTTTTTCCTGTGGTCATGTATGGATGTGAGAGTTGGACTGTGAAGAAG
>NW_011495049.1:7599-12404 GCF_000754665.1 Bison bison bison
TTTTGAACTGTGGTGTTGGAGAAGGCTCTTGAGAGTCCCCTGGACTGCAAGGAGATCCAACCAATCCATTCTGAAGGAGATCAGCCCTGGGATTTCTTTGGAAGGAATGATGCTAAAGCTGAAACTCCGGTACTTTGGCCACCTCATGCGAAGAGTTGACTCATTGGAAATGACTCTGATGCTGGGAGGGATTGGGGGCAAGAGGAGAAGGGGACAACAGAGGATGAGATGGCTGGATGGCATCACTGACTCGATGGACGTAAGTCTGAGTGAGCTCAGGGAGTTGGTGATGGACCGGGAGGAGATCACAAAGAGTCGGACACGACTGAGCGACATGCATCTGGCACGGGTGTACACGGATGGGCTGCTATTGCCCATCCTGACCCCCACTCCTACCCTCCTCCCCATACTATCCCTCTGGGTCATCCCAGTGCACCAGCCCCAAGCTTTCTGTATCCTGCATCGAACCTGGACTGGCGATTGGTTTCTTATATGCTATATCTAACTTTATAGTCTGGTGGGAGAGGTTGGGATTAGACTGTAAACTTGTTTTTCAACAGGTTCCTACCACACAGTTTCTGGGTCTGAGCAATTTTTTTCCTTTGCTTTGGTTTCTTTGCTGTTGGTATTTGCAGGTTTGTTTGGCTTCCCTGATGGCTCAGACGGTAAAGCATCTGTCTACAATGTGGGAGACCTGGGTTCAATCCCTGGGTTGGGAAGATTCCCTGGAGAAGGAAATGGCAACCCACTCCAGTAACTCTTGCCTAGAAAATCCCATGGATGGAAAATCCCCTTCCATGGGGTCGCAAAAAGTAGGACACAACTGAACGACTTCACTTCACTTGCTTACAAAGGAAAAAAAGTGGGGAAGTGAACTGCACTGAACAAATAACATCACAGGATTAATCTGAAACTGCATACTGTATGATGTCAAATGATCACAGATATAACTAGGTCCCAAGTCAAGATCAGATTCTTTTTTAATATATTTTTTGATGTGGACCATTTTTTAAAGAGTGTTTATTGAATTTGTTACAATATTGCTTCTGTTTTATGATTTGGTTTTTTGGCCATGAGGCACATGGCATCTTAGCTCTCCAACTAGGGCTCAAATCTGGACTCCCTGCATTAGAAGGCTAAGTCTTAACTACTGGATCACCACAGAAGTTCAGATTAACTTAAAATGCATTCATCTTTTGTCTCTCAAGTTATGTTAACCTTTCATTTCTTGGGCCTCCTTTGGATAATTTCTTAGTAAAATACTTCCTTGAGGAAATCCCAGATGTTTTAAAAAATTCCAGATGATAAACTTTTATCAACTTAATAAAAAGCTTTTTAACAGCTTTTAAATGTCATATATGTACTGGAACAAGATCCTATGTTGCTAAATGCCAATAACATTTATTCAACCTTAAATATGTAGCTATTATAAAAGCTAAACTTTCACTGGGCAAAGACAAAGTTATTGGCGAAGGCTTCCATTGCTTTTATCCACTTCAATATCCTATTATAAAAATCTTTGTTGAAGGTTTTCTTGCCCTTGGACTTCTAGAGCTCTGAAAAGCCTTCAAGCACATTTTCTCACTGCAAGGAAAAACCATAGTTCTAACCTTGGAAGGACTTTGACAGAAGGACTAGAGCCAAGCAAAATAACGAAAGAGGAAGATTAGTCTTTCAGTGCTACTTACGTAATTTTCTTCAAGTCCTACTCTGAGCTTTCACACAAATT
Organism: Bison bison bison; assembly: GCF_000754665.1. Taxonomy (NCBI): domain Eukaryota; kingdom Metazoa; phylum Chordata; class Mammalia; order Artiodactyla; family Bovidae; genus Bison; species Bison bison. Next base: position 9,329 of record NW_011495049.1, read on the forward strand.
TCTTTACATCCAAAATCTCATCCTCATTTTGTGTCACTGCCCCAGATGAGATTATTACAGGAAAGTGCTTTATGCTCTATAACTCAACAGGCCTGGAGTCTGAGTACAGAGAGCTTTTAGTAGCAGCAGAACCATGAGCAAAGTATTTAGCCTCCCAATACTGGTTTTATCATCTGTAAAACTGAACCAACTCCTGTGGCCTGTTGTCAGAGATAAAGAGATCATCTATATAAATCGCTTAGCATAAGACCTGTCACATGAAATCCCCTCTATAAATATTTGTTATCAAGAAGACTAGGCTCAGGCTCTGGGTAAGATAAAATAAGTTTATTCCATTCTCTTTCTTCCACTAAATACAACTATAAAACCTGGACAAATGCATGGAACAGCTCTTTTGAGTATTCTGAACATAGATAGTAGCAGAAAGATTGGAAAGAAAGAGCAAAATTTGAAACACAACAAACATATCCATGACTTTACTATTTTCTTTTGCTTTTTGGCATCCCCTAGCCTGAATTCAATGCACCAAATGTGGGCTCTAAGGCATAGAGAGAAAAAACTTTAGTGAAAATCCTCTAGTTGTGGTTCCACAGTGGAAAAAGCAGTCTTAACCCTCAGAAGATTGTGGAAACACACCCCTGTGGTTTGTCCTCTTCCCTTTTCTCCTACAATCCAGCCCTCAACAGCTATAGAAAACAGTAACCACACAAACTAAAACTCTGACTTAGGGAAAATTTCCCCTTGGATCAGCAGAACTATGGCTTTAAGAGTATGGGGTCTATCCTTTGTTGCTTTTATTCTCTCTCATCTGCTGGCTGGCCCCAACATGAGAGTAGTTGATAAATTATATGGAAGAACAGGTAAACAGTGCCTCAGCTTTCTGGTCATAGGACCCAAAACAGGAGCCTCAGGGAAACAGAAATTATTGGGGAGGTTGAAGAGAGCAGGAACTTGGGAAAGTAGCCTGATAAAGATGGTTTTTGTTTGTTGTTTGTTTTGTTTTGTTTTAACCGTCTATGCTCACCCTATCCTTCACACACAAACCTGACATTATGAGTGCAGTAATGCACTATATGAATAGAGCAGTGCCCAGGTCCAAGACTGGTGACAGGGTGATAAACACTCAGAACGATCAGAATGCTACTGCAATGGCTTTGAAAACCACAGGTTAGAAACCGTACTTGAATCTAAACTGATCTATTACTTGCTAAAACAAATATATCACAGTCAGAAATTAGTGAAGTCTCAGTCTCATATGACAATATTCCACCTGTCTAGTATATAATCCAAACTATTTAATCCAAATTTGGCATACAAATGACTAGAAAAATATCAAATCAAAAGGAAAAAGATAATCAATAGATACCAATGATAATATGTTACAAATGTTGAAATTGGTTGACAAATATTTTAAAGCAATTGTATTAACTGCTTTAAAATATTAAACTATTTTATAATTGACATCAATTTTTTTAATTGGCATCTTAAAAACTATAAATACTATAAAAAGCCATCTATAGAGTCGATGTAATTCCTATCAAGATTCCAACAGCAATTTTTACAGAAGTAGAAAAGCACTGCTAAATATATACAAAACCACAAAAGACCCTGAATAGCCAAAGAAAGTCTGAGAAAGAAGAACAAAAAAGGAGGCACCACATTTCCTGATTTTAAGCTATAAAATAAAGCTCTTGTCATCACAGCAGTATGGTTCTGGTATTAAAAATAAAAGGACCAATGGGATCAAATCAACTGCCCAGAGATAAACCCAAGAATATATAGTCAGCTAATTGTTGACTAAGTGGCCAAGAATAATCAGTAAAGACATTCTTTTCAACAAATGGTGCTGGGATAATTAGGTATTCATATGTAAAATAATATTTGACCCATATCTTATACTACTCACACAAACTGTATTAAAGACTCTAATTTAAGACATGAAACTATGAAACCCCTAAAAGAAAACATAGTAATAAAGCTCCTTGGCATGGGTCTTGGTAATGATTTTTTTTAAATATAATATCTAAAGCATAAGCAACAAAATAAAAAAAATAAAGAAGTAGGACTATATCAAACTAAAGGATTTATGCACTGCAAAAGAAAACCTATAGGAGAGGAAAACTGCTTGTAAACCATGTATCGATAAGAAGTTAATATCCAATATATAAAGAACTTATACAACTCAACAGCAAAATCCCCAAACAACCCAATTAAAAAAAAATGCACACATAATCTGAATAGACATTTCACCAAAAAAGATACACAAAAGTCCAAGAGGTACACGAAAAGATGCTCAACATCAAAGGTCACTAAAGAAATGCAAATTAAAACCACAATGGGATATCACTTCATGCTTACTAGGATGGCCATCATCAAAATGAGAAGAGACAATAATTGTTGACATGAATGTTGAAAAAAGGGAATCCTTATGCACTGTTAGCAGGACTATAAATTAGACACTATTGAAATCACTATGGAGGATCCTCAAACAATTAAAAACAGAATGACCAAATTATCCAGCAATTCCCCTTCAATCCAAAGTCATATCTGCACTCCTATATTCATAGCACCACTACTTATAACAGCCAAGACACTGAAAGAATTTAAGTGTCCACTGACAGGTGAATGGATGAAAAGCTGTCACAAACACACATAAACACAGCAATATTATTCAGTCATTAAAAATCAAGAAAAGCCTACCATTTGCAACAACATGATGAACTTTGAAGGCATTATGCTAACTGAAATAGGTCAGAGAAAGATGGATACTGTTATGAACTCATTTATCTGTGGGATCTCAGAAAGAAACAAACAAAAAAACACTAAAAAACTAAAATAAAAAAGAAAAACCTAAACTCATAGAAAAAGAGAAAAGAATGTAATTATCAGAGATGGGGAGGAAGTGAAGGAACTGGAGAAATTAAGATCAAAGGAAAAAACTTCCAAGTATAAGATAAATACTAGAGATACTGTACAAGGTGATGGCTCTAGTGAACACTGCTGTGTCTTATAAAGTTGTTAAGTGAGCAAATCCTGAGTTCTCATAACAAGGAAAAAATATATTTCCTTTTTTTAT
>NW_011495049.1:12504-27193 GCF_000754665.1 Bison bison bison
TACTTTTTTTATTGTACCTATATGAAAAAACGAATGCTAGTTGAACTTGTGGTAATAATCATTTCACAATATATGTAGATCAAACCATCATGCTTCACGTCAATTAAAAAAAAAAGATCCATTTGTTTTTGGCTGTGCTGGGTCTTCATCGCTGCACATGGGCTTTCTGTAGTTGTGGAAACCTGGGGCAACTCTCTGTTTGTGGAGCACAGATTCTAGGTGCACAGGCTTCAGTAACTGCAGCACGTGGGCTCAGTAGTTGGAGCTTGTAGGTTCTAGAGTGCTGGCTTAGTAGCTGTGGTGCTCAGGCTCAGTTGCCACCCAGCGTATAGGATCCTCCCAGACCAGGGACTGAACCTGTGTTCTCTGCATTGGCAGGCAGACTCTCAACCACTGGACCACCAGGGAAGCCTTATGTCTTAATTTTATACATATCAATTAATTCTTAATAAAACTGGAAAAAAAAACATGGCAGCAAGCAACTGTTAACACAACTGAGACAAAATTTAAAAAGTAGAAATTCTGAACCACACACATTTGAAAATACAAATTAAAAACAAAAGAGTAAATCTTAGAAATCTCAGTACATAAAATTCATTGGATGACTTAGCTGCATGGTAGAGATTACAGTGGATTTTAATACAGAGCAATAGAAGTTACTCAACATCATTCAATCAGCTAAGGAACAGAAAAAAATAAAATTAAAAGAAAACTAATGATCTATTGGACGATAAAGTCCCAGAGTGCTAGGAGAAAGAGTGTGGCACTGGAAAGATATTTTAAAAAATAATTGCTGAAACAAGTTTCAGTGACTTCATAGTCAAACTGCATATAACCAAAGATAAAGAAAATTATTGAAGACAGCCAGAGAAAGGACATTTTATATACAGTAAAACAGCAACTTGAAAATTGTAAAAATATTTAGAAATGACAGTAAAATAAGACATATCAGGTGAAGTAAAACTAAGATAATGTGTTTCCAATGAAACTGCTGCAAAGTATGATTAAAGGAAAGTCTTAAGATGTAAAGGTAACCCATACCAGAGAGAACAACAAAACAAACTTGGAACGTGAGGAATGAAGAAAAATTACCAAAATGCTAAGTATCTGAGAAAATATATTAGCTTATTTTTTGTTTTCCTCTTGAGATTTACATAGTATATGTTACGGTTGAAACACAAAGTACGAGATTATCATATAAGAATTTGTCTAGCCTTTGTCCCAGGCTCCTGGCATTGAACTCCTAAAACCCTTAGAATTTCCTGTGTAATACGGGTGTCTTTGTCATTCGCAAGCCCCTTTGGATTTTGTTTTGTATTACATTTTATTGGTTCTGAAAATGAGGTGACTCTTGGCAAGCCCCTAGATAAGTTTGAGAATTGTACTGGTAATATCTGAAAGACCAACCATGCGGTTAGAGGACTGAATCTTTGAACCATTCTGACTTCTGGGAAGGGCAAGGACATTGAAGATCAAATTTAATCACATGGTCAATGGTTCATCAACTACACCCATGCAATAAGACATCAGTAAAAACTCTGAATGTCAAAGCTTGACGGAGCTTCCTGATTGCTGAACACACTGGATGACTTGCCTTAATTCCATGCGGAGAGGCTACAGAAGTTCTATGCCTGGGAGCCTTTCAAGCCTAACACTATATGTTTCTTTGTTTGGCTGATGTTCACATGTAAGAAAACAATAAAATAAAGAGTTGTAAAATGCTGCCACCATAAAGAGTATTAAGTATGTATACTATAATCCCTATCTCACAAAGATATAGAAAGAGATGCAGTCAAAAGCATAACATACATCAAAAAAAGGTACTGAACGATGTTTAAATAACCCAAAGTGAAGATTAAAAACAAAAAGCAAGGTGTTTTTTTTTTTAACATTAAAAAACAAGCAAACAAGAAACAAATAATCAAATGGTAGACTTTAGCCTCCCTTGGCTGTCATAACAAAATACCACAAACTAAGTGGCTTGAACAACAGACATTTATTTTCTCACAGTCTGTGAACTAAAAGTTCATGATCAAAGTGCTGGCATATTCAGTTTCTACTGAGTGCTCTTTGCCTGGCTTGTGGACAGCTGCCTTCTTGCCATGTCCTCACATGGCCTTTTCTGTGTGATCACATGGAGCTGGGGAGAGAGCGCACTCTGGTCTCTTCTTGTATAGAAACCAACCCTATTGGATTAAGGTCTTACCCTGATGACCTCACTTAACCTTCCTCTAGGTCCTGTCTCCAAATATAGCCACATTGGGAGCTAAGGCTTCATAATCTAAATTTTGAGCAGAACATAATTCAATTCATAATAACATGTACTGTAATGTACCAATAATGTAATTAAATGTAAAATGTTAATCCACATCAATTAAAAGACAGATGGATTTCAAAATATCCAACTTTCATGTTCACAAGAAATACATTTAAAATATAATTGAGTTAAACATAAAAGAAAGAAAAAAGGTATACTATATAAACACTAACCAAAAGAAAGCTGGAATGGCTCTATTTATATCAAAATGTAGTTGTCAAAGCAAAGCAATTTACTAGGGATCAAGAGGAATGCTACCCAATGATAAGAGAAAAGAGGGTTAATTCAGCAAGAACAACAACAACAAATTCTTAACTGTGTCTGCAGCTAACAACAGAATTTTAAAGTATATGGAGCAAAATTTGAGTTAAGAAATATACAAACACAAAAATATAGTAGAAAACTTCGACACTTTCCTCTTAATATTATATGGAACTAGAGGACATAAGATCAGCAAAGATATAGAAGAGGATAACAACACTATGAATTAATTAGACTCAACTGATCATGTACAGGACTCTCCAACAGAAACAGAATGTCTGTTCAAGTGCCAATGAAAACAATCAACAAAATGAGTGGTCAGCAAACTAGCTATTGGGCATACAAACTGATATGTAATGTACCCTATACATTGTATACATTGTGTATAGTACCCAAAAGTGTGACTTTCAGATAGTGTGGGGCACCAGAGAAATCTTTGAAGCTGGTTATCATACTCTTATTAACAGTGTTACTCATTGAGACTTTACTATAGTTTTCTAATGTAAGGAAGGAAAAAAAAAAACCCCAAATGCCTGAAAGTCTTGAACGTCACCAAAGAAAGTATATGTAGGTAAATGAGCATATGAATGATGATAGACATCACTGACCAGAAGGTAATACAAATTAAAGGCATGATTACATTCCTCTATATACTGACTATAATAGCTAAAAAGAAACAGTGATAATATTGACTATATCAAATCCTGGCAAGGATGCAAAGCATTCAGAATTCTCCCACATTACTGGTGGGAACGGATAATGGTGCAAATAATTTGGAAAATGGTTTAGAAGTTTCTTACTAAGTTAAAAATACACTTACTATATGACTTAGTAACTCATTACTGGGTATTTATAATAGCAAAATAAAAACTAATGTTAACTCATCCTGTGCACGGAGGTTTATAGCTGCTTTTTCATAAGCATCAAAAGCTGGATAAATAAAGCAAATGTTATTAATCAAGGGCAAGGATAAAGGAACTGTGGTGATACATACAATGGAATACTATTCTACAGTCAAAAGGAATGACTGTTACAGAAACTTGGATGGATCTCAGAGACTCACATTATGCAGAATGTAGAAGAAATCTTCCTTAAAAGATCACGTACAGTATAATTCCATTTAAATGACATTCTTGAAAACAAGATTATAGTAGCTGAAAATAAATCAGTGATTTCCAAGATTAAGGATGGAGTTTTAAGTGTAAAGAGATAGCAGAAAGATCATTTGTGGAGTAAAAGAACTGTTCTGCATTCTGATTCTGGTGGCAGTTGCATGATTTTTTTCTGTTCTTGTGTTAAAATGTATAGAACCAGTCACCAAAATAAAGGTCAACTTCACTGCATGGTAATTTATACAACTTTAAAAGCAAAAAAATGAAAAATGTGGTTGCTATTATGAGTCCTTTTCTGACCTCAACAAGCTAGTACACATCAGGCTGGCTCAGAAAACAACACAACATGTAACTTTGTTCATCAAAGATAATACACATTTAACAAAAAGAAGAAATTGTTATTACTGTCAAAATTATTTGATAAGCCACTTTCAAAGAATTCTGAAATGACCTCTAACTTAATCTGATAAACCATTTATATTTCATTGATCTATTCTATGTAACAAACCTGTGGCTTAAAACAACACTTTATTATTTTATATTCTGTTCCTTAGTTTGTTGGGTTTCCTGCTGATTTTGTCTGGGTTCACATATATGTCTACATACTGCTCAAGAGCTGGCTGGGCTAGAAGACCCAAGGTGGCAGCAATGACTTATCTGGCATCTGCTGCTGGCTGATGACCAGGGCCACTTGAGTCCCCTCCACATGCCTCTGACCCTCCAGTATTCTAGACCAACTTCCTCATATAGTGCCTCACAGCAACATCCAAAAGGATAAAACAGATGCTATATCTACTGAGGTTTACACCTCAGTTATGGGTTTATGGACCCATAATGGCACTATGCCATATGCTATTGATGAAAGCAAATCACAAGAACAGTCCCAACTCAAAACATGGGGAAATTTACTCCATCTCTTCATTGAGAAGGCACAAAATATTTAGGCTGTGTTTTTCTGTCTACCCAATTATTTTATTCCTATACTATTACCGAACCTAATGACTAAGGATACATTTCCAGTTATCATGCAAAGATAGAAATTTCAGACTTTCCGCCCCCCCCTCCCAAACCAGGAAGAGGAAAGTTCTTTGCTTTAGCTGCATATCCCATTTTTAATGTGAATAAGTCTATGTTCATGTCACTTACGTGTGTGCCTGTCTTTACAGCATGTAAAGTTTTCTTTTGGTTCTCTTAAGAATCAACTGAATATGGCAATTGTTTATCTGTTGCATACCTCAGGTCAGCACCTAGTTTCCTGCAATGCAGACTTGATGATATATTAGCACCCAGAATTTCAGTTTATCTCAGAGGGTAAAAAAAAAAATCACACTAACATAGGAATGACACTCATTAAATTCACTCTGCCTTCATTAGGAACTGGAAATAGTAGTCCTCACTTTTCTTTGTCAGCTAAAAAAATTCTTATGATTAAAAAGTTGGAGAATTCTTATACTTGCAAAAGGTGCTAAGTACTTTCCCAAAGGAAGTAATTTGCAGGTTTCCATTTTTAGACCAGCTTCTCCCAACAGAATACCTGCAAATATGTTTTCAATCCTTACTCCCATTTCTCTCTACTGCATTGGTCTTAATTATATTATTATTGCTGTTATTTCTTGTGGTCTCCTTATTCAATATGTGAAAGGTTCGTGACTGTATCTACTATTTAAACATATACATAGACATTAGTAGTGCAGCTGTTTTATTATGCAAAACAATGTAGATGAAGAGTCTTCTCTATTTCCATAGCTTAATTTATGTTTCCTGAATAACAGAGATTTATTTCAGGGCCTCTTTTCTTTTCCAACCTAGCAACAACTTTCAAAGGACTGTTCACTTGCATTAAGAAATTCATAAAAAAATATAGTGTCTGTTAGGAATGTAAAATGAGCCTCTGCCACCAAATATATGTTGTACCTTATACTACAATGATTTCTTTCCTTGTTTCTACTCTAAAAGTAATGCTCTGATTAGTGTGATCCTTGCACTCTGCTGTTAGGCACAACAAATAGTTTCTAATCAGTCATGATGAAATGGTGACAATTAGAATCTTGGAACAAATTACATGTACAGCAACATTCAATTTTTCTAACAGCAGGATATAGCAATTGGAGGTAGCAGTTCAATGAAAAAGAACAATTGACCAGCAAACATATTTTTATTAAGAGCCATGTATAAAATGATTTTTTCTCTTAATTGGCTTCCCTGGTGGCTCAGACAGTAAAGCGTCTGCCCGCAATGCGGGAGATCCGGGTTTGATCCCTGGGTCAGGAAGATTCCCTGGAGAAAGAAATGGCAACCAACTCTAGTACTCTTGCCTGGAAAATTCCATGGATGGAGAAGTCTGGTGGGGTAGCAAAGAGTTGGATGTGACTGAATGACTTCACTTTCACTTTAGACAATTGTCAGAAAGCAGATGTAAGACAACCTATGCTTCTAATTAGAATTTAAAATCAGCCTTCCATAATAAGTATATTTAATGTTACCACTGGTTTGATAATCGAGTCCTGGGGTCCATACATTGTGCTTTTTCAATTACTAGTTTTAGATTCAGCTAGCCACCTGATCCATCAAAACAAGATAACACATTAGGACCTAATAGACTAGACATTTTGCTCTTGCAGATAAATGAAGATACAAAGGAATATTTTCCTCAGAGCACGGGTGATAGAAGCAGTTGTTGGGAGAAGTCCTAGAAAAAAACCTTGAGGGCTCAAGTCGATACAGGGTTGTTCAGAGAAAGATACTCTCCAAGATATTTTTAACAGTGAGTCTTAACTTTAAGTGATGGATCTCATTAATTTGTATGGCAAACTATGCCATCTGCAGACTAACCAAATGACATAAAGTTCTTAAGCTGAAGCCAGATTTCTTGATCTATTCCATCATTTGTTTTAGTAATTAATACAAATGTAATTTTTCTTACAGCAAATGGTTTGAAGAATGTTTTTAGCCTCTAAATATCCTCTAAATAAGAGACTTTATTCTTTACTAGAACATCTCCAGCTTTCCCAGCAGTTTAGTTGATCAGCATCCTTTTTAAAGAGCTCTTCTAGAGAATTAGATACTATGTCCCAGAGCATGAAGCACAATGGGGCAGTACTCTTCTTTGCTCTGCTTATTTATCCTAAGTTTTTATTAGTTTTCAGAGTCATTTTACACTGCTTTTATTTACTGAACTTGCCATCATATAAAACATTGTAATTTATTAATATGGATTTCTGTCAAGCCAAATTTCTTCCATCTAACATTATATGTGTGTTTTTAACATTTGTTTGTGTGTATGTGTGGGTGGAGGGAAGATATGTTTAATATTTTTCTTCAATTTTTTCTTCACTATTTGGAGCCTTCTGAATGCTGATATTGTCAACTATGTTATTAATCATTCCTCATGACTTTGTGTAATAAATATGTATTTTCTTCTTCATGGATTACAGGAATGTCAAAATAAAAGGAAAACTAATTTCTAAAAACATCTTATTAATTATCAAGTTGCTATTAATATTCAATAAAACTTGAGTCACAGAAACTAGACTGCAAAGTAAACATGATGATTCCTGGCAGTCTATTTTTAGAGGAAATTCAGACACAAGAGAAATAATGAATATAGCATGAATAAGAAAGCACACATATGGACAACTCACAAATCGTAACTTTCCTGACATCTCTACTTGTGTTTTATTCTATAAATTTTTCTTTATACCTATTATACCTAATATCCCATTCAATTGAAAATGATGTTTAGAATAATAAATGTAAGATTAGAGATTCAGCCCATTCTAAAATATTAAGTAAATTTCACTACATGGCACTTTCAAAACCAGGAAAGTAGATGATGTTTCTTTCTGTTTTTTTCTTAGCTAAACCAATTCAATTACTTGAACTTTCCCATTCAGTTTCCTTCTATTCATTTTGACTTCTTCCATACTGGAGTTTTATTTTCTTCTCTTTTTCTAATTTAAATAAAACATACAAAATGTTTTATATGTATGTGACATACACACACTTGTCTCTTCTTTTCCTGTGGTACCTCATCTTGCTAGTTAACAAAATGACTAGTTTATCACATTAGCTTCAGAACAAGCTCATGTTATAGAAAATCAGTTCATTCCTACAATAGGATACTAATTCAATGTTTACTACATGCAAATTATTGTGCTAAGAATCAAACTGGTGTCAGGTATGAATGTAACTCATAATCTCTACTACAAAATAGGTTCCCAATATGTTTTTTAAATCTCAACTGTATCCCAATTAAATAATTTTCATTTGACACTTGAATCAGCTAATTTTGATTTGCTTTGGAGTTTATTTATATTCAACTGGCTATTAAGTAAGAATAGCAGAACTTAACATTTAAGAGAACTTAACATATATGGAGAAGCTAATTTTAATACCAAGAAGCCAATCTAAATTGAATCTGAGCTATCTAGGAAGCAAGTTAAACTGGCTAACTCCACAAGTTGAGACTCTTAGGTTGAAGTCAGATGTTGAAGTCGGAACTAAAATTTTCTCAAAAACTAATACTTGAAACAGAAACCCAAGTAAAACACATAAATCAAAATATGATTTTACCTATCATTTATACCAAAGCAAATATACTTATTTTGTATTTATGTATTACAAATATTTATACTTGTCTCCTTTATTTGAATGTCCTCAAAGGGCAATCACCTCTGATGCATGTCACCTCATCAACAAGGGGAAGCATTTAGTGTACAAGAAAGTGTTTGCTTTAGAAATATAGAAACTTGGGTGCTGGTCCAAAATTTGTAACTATGGTGGTATGGGAACAAGACAAGTTTATTTTGAGTTGTTCAGTCACAGATTTCTCATCTATAGAAGGAGCAAGCTGCACTGATATTCTCCATTAACATGAGAGTCCTATTGCTCCATATGCTCCAGATCACCTCTTCCCTTGGTTCCACTCTGAAAATGACTGGAATGAAGGAGTGTTCAGGTGATTCTGCATTTTCCTGGCAAGACTTTCACTTCTCCTTTCCTTTCAGCTGCTAAGTCATTTCAGTCGTGTCCGACTCTGTGTGACCCCATAGACGGCAGCCCACCGGGCTCCCCCTTCCCTGGGATTCTCCAGGCAAGAACACTGGAGTGGGTTGCCATTTCCTTCTCTAATGCATGAAAGTGAAAAGTCAAAGTGAAATCGCTCAGTCATGTCCTTTCTAGAGTGTCACTATTATTATTTGCCTTGAGATTTTCCAAGAGTTACACTCCTCTTATCTTGCTTACATCATCCCCCAGTGAAAGCCTATTATATCCAGGTCATCTCTCAACCCCTGGCTCTATCCCCATAGAGATCTGTGGATAAGCAATGAAGCAACTTCTTTACTACCCTACTCTGGACAATATTTTCCATTTCTTGCCACACTAGTTTTCTTTGTAGGATTTATCACTAACTCTCATATATTTTATTTTTATTTATGTTTCTATCTCTCTTGACAAATACAAAATCTTCATAATGGCAGAAATTTAAAAAAAAATTTGTTTTCTACAACAGTTAAGATTTACAGAAAAATTTAGAGATAGTAAGTACAAAAGACATTAATATAGCCCATACTCAACTTTCTTATTTATTAGCATTAAATACTATACATTTGCTACAGTTAATGAACAAATATTAATACATAGTATTAACTAAAATCCACACTTTATTCTGATTGTTTTAATCTAACTACCTTTTTCTGTTCCAGGATATTACCCAGAATATCACTTTACATTTAGACCTCATGTCTTCTTTGGCTATGACAGTTTCTCAAACTTTCCTTGTTTCTGATAATCTTGACATTCTTGAGGAATACTGGTCAAGTATTTTGTCTCATAGCACTTGGTTGAGATCTGTGTGATATTTTTCTTGTGACTGGGCTTCCCTGAACTAGGATTATGGATTTGAGGAAGGAGGATCACAGGTAAAAAGCTATTCTCATTCGATGGGTTGATATTATTGACATGATTTATCACAGTTGATGTTGACCTTGATCAGCTGGTTGAAATAACATTTGTTAGGTTTCTCCATTGTAAAGTTACTTTTCTTCTTCCTTTCCATACTGTACACTTGGAAAGAAATAATTATGCATGGCCCACATGAAGGGAGTGAGAAGTTATGCTCCATCTCCTTCAGAGTGGAGTATCTACACAAATTATTTGAGATTCCTCTACCTAGGAGATTTATCTACACTTATCCCGCCAAAGAACTGGACACGACTGAGTGACTAACACACCTACACCTACCCATTTATTTCAGTTCAGTTCGGTCGCTCAGTCGTGTCCAACTCTTTATGACCCCATGAATTGCAGAATGCCAGGCCTCCCTGTCCATCACCAACTCCCAGAGTTCACTCAAACTCACTTCAATCGAGTCGGTGACGTCATCCAGCCATCTCATCCTATGTTGGCCCCTTCTCCTCCTGCCCCCAGTCTCTCCCAGCATCAGAGTCTTTTCCAATGAGTCAACCGTTCGCATGAGGTGGCCAAAGTATTGAATTTTCAGCTTCAGCATCAGTTCTTCCAAAGAACACCCAGGACTGATCTCCTTTAGAATGGACTGGTTGGATCTCCTTGCAGTCCAAGGGACTCTCAACAGTCTTCTCCAACACCACAGTTCAAAAGCATCAATTCTTTGGTGCTCAGCTTTCTACACAGTCCAACTCTCACATTCATACATGACCACTGGAAAAACCATAGCCTTGACTAGATGGACCTTTGTTGGCAAAGTAATGTCTCTGCTATTTAATATGCTATCTAGGTTGGTCATAACTTTCCTTCCAAGGAGTAAGCGTCTTTTAATTTCATGGCTGCAATCACCATCTGCAGTGATTTTGAAGCCCAGAAAAATAAAGTCTGACACTATTTCCACTGTTTCCCATCTATTTCCCATGAAGTGATGGGACCAGATGCCATGATCTTTGTTTTCTGAATGTTGAGCTTTAAGCCAACTTTTTCACTCTCCTCTTTCACTATCATCAAGAAGCTTTTTAGTTCCTCTTCACTTTCTGCCATAAGGCAGAAAATATCTATATCTGCTTTATTGACTATGCCGAAGCCTTTGACTGTGTGGATCACAGTAAAATGTGGAAAATTATGAAAGAGATGGGAATACCAGATCACCTGACCTGCCTCTTTATAAACCTATATGCAGGTCAGGAAGCAACAGTTAGAACTGGACATGGAATAATAGACTGGTTCCAAATAGGAAAAGGAGTACGTTAAGGCTGTATATTGTCACCCTGCTTGTTTAACTTTCATGCAGAATACATCATGAGAAAAGCTGGGCTGCAAGAAGCACAAACTGGAATCAAGATTGCCGGGAGAAATATCAATAACCTCAGATATGCAGATGACACCACCCTTATGGCAGAAAGTGAAGAGGAACCCATTTATTTATTTCCTCATTTATCTATATCTGTATAGATCCATCATATTTATTCTATGCTTTGGGTTATAATCCAGTAATTTATTTATCTTGCTCAATTTTTGTCATTGGTAGCTCTTTCAGTTGGCTTTTGATTCCCTTGAACATACTACTGATTTTTTAAAAAGCATTTCATGCTTTCTGGCAATACAAGACATTCCAGGCTCATGTTGTGTTTCTTCCATCTCAGTCTTAAAAGCAATGATTTCTCCAGAAACAGTGGTTCCTTTAATTGCATAGTTGTATTAGAATTTTGTTTGTGAGGCTTGCTTTTTCTTACCAAAGTTTCCTCTAGTATGTTATCACACAGATTATTCTAACCTCTTCCCAATGCTTACCTATCAACTTCCATTCCAACAGTGAGAAGCCTGCCTGCCTCTCAGTCTCTGCCATCCGCTTATTTCATTGTTCAGTTCCAGTACACATGTATATCATATCACAATTGTTAACTCAGACTCCTATGGGAAACTATTTCATCAACTAGAGCACAGTGCTTATGTAAAGCTTCTTTTGCCTTTATTCTTACAGACTTCAGTCATTTCTGTCAGGTTAGTAGTTGTTCTCCCCTCCATTTTTTTCCAGTGAGACTGCTTCATAAATATCTACTACAGTTGAGTTGTCACATTCTATAATCTATTCTAGGAATCTCAACATCTTAAATGATTTCCTTTTAATTTATGTGCATTAAGATTTACACTTTGTACTGTAAAGTTCTGTGTTTGGCAAATGCATAATGTCATGTGTCCTCTATCACAGCATCATATAGGGAACAGTTTCTCCACTCTAAAAAATTCCCCTGTGTTTCACCATCTCAACCCTCTGCCTCCAACCCCCTGACAACCACTGTTTAATCATTGTTATAATTCTATCTTTCCCCAAATCTTGTATAATTGAAATCACATGATATGCAGAGGATCAGATTTTTAAACCTGGTTTGTTTAGTACTGTATGTCTAGTAAACAGAATAATTCCTTGCTTACTGTGGGCACCTGTTATTGATGGAATGTCTTCATCTCCCCTCTCGCAAATGTATATGTTGAAGACCTGACCCACAATGTGGAAATATGTGGTGATAGGTCCTTTGGAAGGTAATTAGTTTTGGATGAGGTTATAAGGAGAGGGTCTCACAGTAAGACTAGTGTTCTCATAGAAAGAGACCAAACATCTTTATTTCTGACTCTCTCTGCAACTCACTAAGAAGTCACATTAGCACACAGCTAGATGGCAGCTATCTATAAGGCAGGAAGAGAGTCCTCATCAAGAATCAAATCAGCTGGCACCTTGATTTTGAACTCCCCAGTCTCCAGTATTGCAAACAGTATACATATCTTTTGTTGAAGTCACTCCGTCTGAGGTATTTTGCTATAGCAGTTCAGGCTGACTATGATAGCAATCAATATATATTTTTGAATGAAGGAATGGAAGGATTATTGATGAGTTTCTTTTTAGTTCAAAAATGTCATAGCTCTACAGTAAGTAAGTTTCATGATTTTATTTTCTTTTGCCTTATCTCACACTCTCTTTTAAAAAAAATTATGGAAGAAAGAAAATAATCACTGCTTTCAGTGGTGACTGTAGAATCAATTTAATTGTTTTTCTAAATGTTTTTTGAAATGAATTTGGAGGTATGTCATTTTTAGTGATTATTGAGTTGATTTAAAATAGTATAGAGGAACTATTTAGGTATTTAGAAATACGCAAAAATGATAGCACAGGAGATCTTATTCTTCAACATTCTCATATTTTTCCATGAAAGTGAATTTTTTTCATATTCTTTATTAAAATATGTTTCATTTGTTCTATGATTTCATATTTTCAGCTTATGCAGCATTTTTCAAAGCATTAAAAAAGACCTTTACATTCTTCCATACTATCATTGTGGTTTAACTATAAGAGTAGAAGTGAACTGCTTTACCGAAACAGATTGTATGGTGGCCCCCACTTAGGCAGAAATCTTGGCATACAAAAACCATGTTTTCAGTCTTGCCTGATTTTTACGAGTCTCTCAGTTAGAGACTGCAAGAAACAAATGTCATGATTATGTGTCTGCAGTCCTTTTGGCTCATGGTCCGTGCACAGTTTAGTTTTCAGGATACCAGAGGGAGTTTTATTGTTAGCTGATGATTTATGATGTATATCTAAAGGAATGACACTATATAAAGTACAGTAGAGTTTCTTTTAGTTCCTTGCATGTACCTCATTACTGAAGACATCCATGTAAAGCCTATTTAAATAAAGGTATCGTGCACAAAATTATCTGACCAGGACAACAATCCTACGAGCTTTCCAAAATATACCAAAAGAAACTTTTAGGAGTTTAATTATCAATTTTAAGCCCTAGTAAGAATTTGATCTCATGCTGACCTACCCTCACAGTCTAAACTCTTAAAAATTATCTTCAACTTTGTCTCATAGAATTTTGTTCTCTTTCCTCTAAATACTTATAAAAAGTATGTATATATATATACATTTTTTCTTTTTTACTTTTATAACCCATTAAAATACTTCTTGGATTATATTGCCATTTTCTTTTATTGTAAAACTCCTTGGGGGAAAATAGGCATTTCACCTTTGTATCTCTTAGCTTAGCATATACCAGTTTCCCATAAATTGAATTAGTGCAATGAAACATTAAGCTGCAATGAAATGGCAGCTAAGCATTGATACTGCAGTCATTTGGGAATGGTGAATGGCAACTATCTATATTCCATATCAGTTAACAATCTCATACCTACTTGTTAGGTCATGGAAGAAAATAAACCAGAAATCAGATGATTAGATGAAGGCTTCTCCAGTTTATGCCTTTGGGAAAATATGTATTTTTTTTCTTTTTTTTGCAGTCCATGGAAGTTGTTGAAATCATTAAAATGAATGATATTCTCATTATAACAACTTTCACTAGAAACCTAGGAAAAAAACAATTGGGACTCTTATCTCTCTTCTTTACTACAATAATCCTCAAATATTTTGGTCTTTTATTACCTGAATCATAGCAATAATGTGAAATAATGAAAATGGCTGTTTTAAAAATTCCTAATGCTTTTAAGTACCTAGAGTAAATTAGCTGTATTGATTTTTTTCCCTGATATTAAGAAGAGGTGACAAGAATACACAGAAGAACTGTACAAAAAAGATTTTCATGACCCAGATAATCACGATGGTGTGATCACTCACCTAGAGCTAGACATTCTGGAATGTGAAATCAAGTGGGTCTTAGGAAGCATCACTACGAACAAAGCTAGTGGAGGTGATGGAATTCCAGTGGACTTATTTCAAATCCTGAAAGACGATGCTGTGAAAGTGTTCCACTCAATATGCCAGCAAACTTGGAAAACTCAGCAGTGGCTACAGGACTGGAAAAGGTCAGTTTTCATTCCAATCCCAAAGAAAGGCAATGCCAAAGAATGTTCAAACTACCGCACAATTGCACTCATCTCACACACTAGTAAAGTGATGCTTAAAATTTTCCAAGCCAGGCTTCAGCAATACGTAAACAGTGAACTTCCATACGTTCGAGCTGGTTTTAGAAAAGGCAGAGGAACCAGAGATCAAATTGCCAACATCCTGGATCATCGA
>NW_011495049.1:27293-99155 GCF_000754665.1 Bison bison bison
GAAGGCTGTATATTGTCACCCTGCTTATTTAACTTCTATGCAGAGTACATCATGAGAAATGCTGGGCTGCAAGAAGCACAAACTGGAATCAAGATTTCTGGGAGAAATATCAATAACCTCAGATATGCAGATAACACCACCCTTATGGCAGAAAGTGAAGAAGAATTAAAGAGCCTCTTGATGAAAGTGAAAAAGGAGACTGAAAATATTGGCTTAACGCTCAACATTCAGGAAGCGAACATCATGGCATCTGGTCCCATCACTTCATGGCAAATAGATAGGGAAACCGTGGAAACAGTGGCTGACTTTATTTTTCTGGGCTCCAAAATCACTGAAGATGGTGATTGCAGCCATGAAATTAAAAGATGCGTACTCCTTGGAAGGAAAGTTATGACCAACCTAGATAGAATATTGAAAAGCAGAGACATTACTTCGCCAACAAAGGTCCGTCTAGTCAAGGCTATAGTTTTTCCATTGGTCATGTATGGATATGAGAGTTGGACTGTGAAGAAAGCTGAGCACTGAAGAATTGATGCTTTTGAACTGTTTTGTTGGAGAAGACTCTTGAGAGTCCCTTGGACTGCAAGGAGATCCAACCAGTCCATCCTAAGGGAGATCAGTCCTGGGTGTTCATTAGAAGGACTGATGTTGAAACTGAAACTCTAATACTTTGGCCACGTAATTCGAAGTGCTGACTCATTTGAAAAGACCCCAGTGCTGGGAAAGATGGAGGGCAAGAAGGAGAAGGGGATGACAGAGGATGAGATGGTTGGATGGCATCACCAACTCGATGGACATGGGTTTGGGTGTACTCTGGGTTTGTGGATGGATAGGGTGGCCTGGCATGCTGCAGTTCACAGGGTTGCAAAGATTTGGACATGCCTGAGCAGGTGAACTGACTGAACTGACTGATTTTTTTCCTTAGAAATTTTTGTGTTTTGCTTGTATTTATTCCAGAAAACGTAGTTTGGCTTATAGGAAACGTGAGCAATGAAAA
The DNA here is from genome assembly GCF_000754665.1 of Bison bison bison. Taxonomy (NCBI): domain Eukaryota; kingdom Metazoa; phylum Chordata; class Mammalia; order Artiodactyla; family Bovidae; genus Bison; species Bison bison. The sequence goes on from NW_011495049.1 coordinate 28,291, forward strand.
TCAAGTTGTTTTGAATCTATTTGACCTATATACAATTTTTTATTATAGAAAATGTCATATTTTAATATATTCAATATAATGTGACCTGAACTGTTTATGGTCTGTGTTAAATAACCAAACTCAGAGTGTAGCACATATCTGCTTTTTTGCCCAGCTTCCATTTGTCCATCTTCTAATAAGAAAACTGATTTTATTTGCAGACCCACACTTTCCTCATTTGGTAGAACTTTGTGGAACTGTCAAAGACTGTGTACTTCTCTGAGGAGATAATATTTCATGCAAACTAGGACAAATAATATCCTCTCCCTGTAGAATGTGAGCCTGGAGGAAGTATAGAAAACAAATAGTTGAGACTCTCTCTCCATTAACCCTGACTTCCAGATCCTGTCCTACTGGAGATGTGGTTTGGTTTTGTTTTGTTTTGTTTTGTTTTTTTAATGGAGCTAGTTCATATGCTTCCAATAATTCCATTCATTTAATTAAGCAGAACCAGTCTGGGTTGCTTGAAAAAATGAAATATCAAACCCTCTGCAGAGACAAAGTGTGAGATTCAAAGCACATTGCCCTTGCCGTAGGTGAGTACATTAATGAGTCTTCAGAAATGCAAAGGAAGATTCAAAGCCAAGTAAAGGATAGAGATCTAAATAGTAAGGCATAAAATATATGGAAGAATCAAGTGGCTAAGAGAAGTTGGAAAATTTGAGTGGAGTTTTGAGGATAAGGGGAGCTGAAGAAAGGCTGGAACAAGCCAAGAAGAGTGACCAGGGAGAAATATGTGGTGATAGTTCAGTTCAGTTCAGTCGCTCAGTTGTGTCTGACTCTTTGCGACCCCATGGACAGCAGCACACCAGGCTTCCTTGTTCATCACCAACTCCCAGAGCTTATTCAAACTCATGTCCATCGAGTCGGTGATGCCATCCAACCATCTCATTCTCTGTCGTCTCCTTCTCCTCTTGCCTTCAATCTTTCCCAGCATCAGGGTCTTTTCAAATGAGTCAGTTCTTTGCATCATATGGACAAAGTATTGGAGTTTTAGCTTCAGCATCAGTCCTTCCAGTGAATATTCAGGACTGACTGTTTGGATCTCCTTGAAGTCTAAGGGACTCTAAAGAGTCTTCTCCAACACCATCATTCAAAGGCATCAATTCTTCGGTGCTCAGCTTTTTTTCTTTCCAACTCGCACATCCATACATGACTACTGGAAAAACCATAGCTTTGACTAGACAGACCTTTGTTGGCAAAGTAATGTCTCTGCTTTTTAATATGCTATCTAGATTGGTCATAGCTTTTCTTCCAAGGAGCAAGCATCTTTTAATTTCATGGCTGCAGTCACCACCTGCAGTGATTTTGGAGCCCCAAAAAATAAAGTATAAGTGATCCTAAATATAGTAATACATAGTTTTCATTTTAAAATGCTTTGCAAATCCAACAATATTTGTGGAAATAATATGACTGCACTAAACTTTTGCTATACTCAGGAAACCATCAGTTCTAAGAAGTGTGGTAGAGATCTATACTGGAATTAAGAGTGTGTAAGAGAGGTGGAGAACCACCTATGGAACTCTTTATGTTATTGAAATAAATTATCATCAGAATGGACAGAATTCATCACAAGGTGTGTTCATGAATACCAAAGCCCTCTGACATTTCCAGCATGTTATAAATAAAGCAAAAGGCATCATGAAGTCTTTCCTATATCCTTGGCTTTGACACTGTATGATCTGGTAATATATTAATATGTTAATGGGGCAGCTTGTAAAAAAATATTTATTTTTATTTGGAATTTAATTGCTTTATAATATTGTGCTGATTTTTCCCATGTATCAACATGAATCAGCCATAAGGATATATATATCCTCTCCCCAATGAACCCCCTTCCCATCTCCTATCCCTCTAGGCTGTCACAGAGCACTGGATTTGATATCCCTGTAAATTTCATACGACAAATTTCCATGGGCTATCTGATTTTACACATGGTAGTATATATGTTTCAATGTTACTCTCTCAATTCATCCCACCTTCTCATTCCCCCACTGTGTCCACCAGTCTTATCTCTATGTATGTGTTTCCAGTGCTGCTTTGCAATTAGGTTCATCAGGACTTATCACTGTAGATTCTATATGTACATTTTAATATATGATATTTGTCTTTCTATTTCCAACTTACTTCACTCTGTATAATAGGCTCTAGGTTCATCCACCTCATTAGCGCTGAGTCAATGCATTCCTTTTTATGGCTGAGTAATATTCCATTGTGTATATGTACCACAACTTCTTTACCCATTCACCTGTTGATGGACATGTGAGTTGCTTCTATGTCCAAGCTACTGTAAATAGTACTGTGACGAACATTGGGGTACATGTATCTTTTTTGATTATGGTTTTCTCAGAGTATTTGTCCAGTAGTGGCACTGCTAGGTCATAAGGTAGTATTATTTCTAGTTTTTAAAGGAATTTCTATATGGGGTAACTTTTGATAAAATGACCTTTGTTTAAAACACTGGTTATTTTGTCAAAATTTTTGACTATTAACAAAGAAATGCACTTGGTTTTGGAACTTACTTAACAAGAAAATGTATAGAATTTTCCATAGGTCAGGAACTTTTTTAATCACACACACAAAAAAAAATGTTATTAAATTGTCATGTACTATCCCCAGTTTCTAGCTGCTCAAACTGAAACACAGAGAGTTTAAGCAGCTCCCCAAAAGTCATATGTCAACGAGTGGGAGAATCCTGGAATTTAACCCAAGAGTTTATTCCTGGTGTCCATATCTCTCAGGCATAAAATATCCTGTGCTAATAAACTGACTTAAAGACAAAGACAGTAGACTCTGGAATCAAACATACCTGGGTTCAACTTATTGATCTTATAGCTATGTGATCCGTTTAATTTATTTTTTCCATGTTGTATTGAATTTCAAAGAGACTTGGGTTCCAATCAATTTTTTACCAGGTTAAATATGACTTAGAACTTGGACTGCTTCAGAATTTTATCTTGTAATCTATTTGCTCACAAATATTTTTTGAGTACCTGCTATTTGCCAGACACTTTTATCATAAGTACAGTTATGGATAAGTCAAAGTTTGTTCATCTTATGGAGCTCATGTATTATGTACCTACTAGTTCACCAGCAGTCTCAAGATACACCTGAAACTTATCAAATTGTTTTCTGAGGGGAAAAAAAAGATTATTTCATATCCATTTCTCTCTCCTGGAGTCAGGTAACATATTTTCAAATAATGTGACCCTCTTAACCAGTCTGCATTTAACCAGGACAAAGAAAAGCTTCATTACAGATGGAAATGTGGCTTTTTGCCACGAGTAGATCATCTCTGTCAAGAAGCATCTGAGGCACATCAAACAATGGTAATTAATGTTAATGGGAAACCCAAAAAAATCAATTCCTTTTCTGCATTTAGTCTCCCAGGAGGAGTCTGGCTTCAGTTCACTGCCAAGAGATAGGCTCCTTGAATTTGAGAAAATGGCACTGTGATTATTTTGGCTGTTTAAACTAGAGATGCTTCTCCTGGGATTTACTATACAATCACCATTACTCCTTTAGAGATACATTTAGATGAAGATTAATCATCACAGGTCCATCGAGACTACAGTAAGAAAAAAATTGAGCTCTACAAACCATCGCAATTTGCAATCTTTGCAATCACTGCAATTTCCAGTTGGGATCAAGTATAGTAGGTATTAAGAAGAAATGACACATTAATCACAGAAGTGAGGTGTGCCTTGTATTATGGCAGTGGGTATATAAAGGACATTTATTTTGTTTGCCTGCTCAGCATCCATCTTTTATTCATTTGTTAATAGCACATCAACCTTAATTTCTTAATTCACTCATTTCTTACCACCAGGCTTCTGGCTCCAATTATGAGTACATTAACCAGCCTTGGCCAATCAGCACGTTCTTTCTTCTGGCCACAGTAGAATGGAAGCATGATCAATGTCAGCCAGTTCAATGAAACCGAATCCTGGGATTTTCTGGAACTATTGGCAAAGTGAAATTTTCTTTTATGCTGGGACTGACTATCATATAAGCCTGATAGTGTTGATATTTATTTTCCATGTGGGAAGACTTTGACTGGATGGGTTCAAAATGAAGCAAAGTTATGACACAGAGAGAACATGAGTTCTGGTGATACTGTTTGAAATCCTGATTCTGGCTTTTTCTGGAAAAAAGTCACCCTACACTGCCCTTGTATTCTCAAGTTATGCCAGTCACAAATTATTTCATCAAGGTCAGGTTAGATCTGTGTTCCATCTCTAGGAGTAATCTAGAATTGTTCAACATTTCCTCTTTGAAAAATATGGCCCAAGTTAGGGTTCTATGAGCCTAGAATGGGGAAAGGTGTCTGGTGTGGACTAAGATATATATATAAAAAAAGCCTATATCATGACGGACTCTTGACTTAGAAAAAATTATTCCACAGATAAAGTCCAAGAAGATAAGCAAAGAAAACTAGATCTGAAGCCAAAACTTGGAAATAAGTCCCAAAGAGCTGAAGTATGGGTAAGAGGCAGGTTCCCTGAAGATAAAGCCTTTTATAGGGTGTCTTTAATCCTATAGCTGATGAGGTAGCACCACTGAAATTCACTGATGGGGCAAATGCTTTGAGTAGAGCAGTCTATAATCTCTGGCAATAGTATCTTTGATACACAATATATCTAATTTCTGAATGAGTGATTTTGATGGGAAATATACCCAAAAGAGCTTTAGTGTAAAATGTATTGAAAATTCTGGAAATCAGCACTTCATATACAATAGGAAAAGGAGACTCATTCAATCAGTAAAAAATGTGTTCCCCTGCTACTCAGATAAGTGCCTGTGATGATACCATGAAAAATGCTCAGCATTACCCACATTCAAGATATTAGTGTTTCAGTTTTGTGTGCTTATGTTCGAATTTGTGCGAAATGTTATTCACTATGATTCCTTCTTTGAGCAAAGTTTGGCTTTTTCTGTGGGAACCTATTAAGGTATGGCCCAAGGCTCTATACATTAGACTTCAATCTTTCAGGACTGCTGTTAGAGTCATAATTAAAAGTTAGCTGTAAAATGCCACTTAAATTGGCCAGACTACTCTCCATTTGGCTTAGGTTCCAGGAGGAATATATTTTTGGTTTACAATATGTGGGTCATTAAAAAAAAAGTGGAAAAGAATGAAAGCATTTGACTGTAACTCATTTATATTTCATGGAACAAATGCCTCAGCACTTCTGTTTTACTGAGTTTTTAATTAAAAGATGCATATAGTTTAAGGTAACTATTAATAAGTTAAAGCATTTCTTTGATGCACTGCTATGCCTCAGCAACTTTTATAAAGTACATCATATTAATCCTAAAACTTTTCTGGGATATATTCACTAAAATGACTTCATATATAAGGAACATACCCTTGAATGGCATAATTTTACACTTAAATTTGACTTTAGGTGGCAACCAATATTACTTTCTGTGCCTAACTGCAACTACTAAGCTCCTTTTCCTGATTATAGGACTCTTTGTAGCCTGGCACTATTTTGGTGGGTATGGTTTTAGTTGACACACTCAAAAGTGATAGAAAAAGAGGATGAAGAAAAGAGGAACAGGACTAAGCAGGAGAAGGAAGAACAGAATTAAGGATGAGACAGTTAGCATTAGGTACAGCTGGACCTAACGCATTTTAAGGCATTTAAGCAGGACCATCATCCTGCTTACACTCCTCATTCCCCAACTCTCTGCCCTCTTTCTTTCTGCATAGTGGCCTCTTTACATGGCCATCTGTGCTGTACTGTGCTGTGCTCAGCTGTGTCCTACTCTTTGTGACCCCGTGGACTGTAGCCTGCCAAGCTCCTCTGTCCATGGAATTTTCCGGGCAGGAATACTGGAATGGGTTGTCATTTCCTACTCCAAGGGATCTTCCTGACCCAGATATCGAACCTGCACCTCTTGCATCTCCTGCATTGGCTGCTGCTCTTTTAAGTCGCTTCAGTCGTGTCTGACTCTGTGTGACCCCATAGACGGCAGCCCACCAGGCTCTGCCGTCCCTGGAATTCTCCAGGCAAGAACGATGGAGTGGGTTGCCATTTCCTTCTCCAATGCATGAAAGTGAAAAGTGAAAGTGAAGTCGCTCAGTCGTGTCCAACTCTCCGCAACCCCATGGACTGTAGCATACCAGGCTCCTCCGTCCATGGGATTTTCCAGGCAAGAGTACTGGGGTGGGGTGCCATCGCCTTCTCTGTCCTTCATCAGTAGGTGGACTCTTTACTACTGAGTCACCTGGGAAGCCCTGATCAGCGGTAAATCAAAGGTCACCGCATTTCCGCTTAGTTACGCCAATGGAAGAGAGTCAATGATTTTGTCCCAGATTCTGTATATAAACCCACGAAGGATACTCTGTTTGTGTATCCTAACAATAAATAGGAAGTTCAATCTGATTTTGCAGTATCTGTGCAATTCTTTGTTATGTGAGGGTTCATATTGACTCCATGGCAGACTGTTTCCTTTTGGGTGTCAAAACCCTTTGTCACAGGTGCTTATATCCCTTTTGAACTGTGTTGTTGGAGAAGATTCTTCAGAGTCCCTTGGGCTGCAAGGAGATCAAACCAGTCAATCCTAAAGGAAATCAGCCCAGAATATTCACTAGAGGGACTGATGCTGAAGCTGAAGCTCCAATACTTTGGCCATTTGATGTGAAGAACTGACTTATTGGAAAAGACCCTGATGCTGGGAAAGACTGAAAGCAGGAGAAAGGAATGGCAGAGGATGAGATGGTTGGATGGTGTCACTGACTCAGTGGGCATGAGTTTGAGCAAACTCCAGGAGACGGTGATGGACAGGGAAGCCTGGTGTGCTGCAGTCCTTGGGGTCGTAGAGTCAGACATGACTGAGCAACTGAACTGAACTGATATCCCTTATTCCACCAAGGATTCAGCTGTGTCCATAATAACATATTTATACATACTAGCTGCTTAGTGAATGAGTGCCAATATAGTGCTTATGACAAGGGAATACCATATTACTCAAACAACATCCTGGCATGGCCACAAAACTCTAAAGCACTAAGCCTTTTCACATTTCAAGGCCTTTTTACATTCTGTTCTCTTTTTCTCTCTTCTCTATCACCCCTCTTATTTGGCTTATTTCTAAATAGCTTAAATATCCATTTTCACAGAATCTTACATGATCATCCCTCCCATTTCAACTAGAGTAGAACATTGAGTTTATCCTTTTATAGCTCCTGTTTTTTTGTTTCCATTTTAGAGCAATTATTGTAATTTTAAATAACTGGGTAATATTTATTTTCCCTTGGAAATAATACACTGCCTAAATTATTTACTTCATTGCTAGCACCTTATCATCAAAGATACTGAATATGTATATATTTTTTACAGGAATAGACATATAATTTAAGAGAATGTTAACTCTAATATTGCATTTGGTAAGACTTCTTTGTAGTATACAGTCAAATTTGGTAATAAAAAATCTAATTGTGAATAGCCAGGACACTATCAAGTTCTCAATTTGAGTGTTAATGGTCAGATGATAATTCTAGTTACTGTAACAAATAGACTGCAATATTTTAGTAGTGTACACATGTAAGTGTACTGCATGCTTGCTTAATTTCTATGCAGATATTCCTGGCCAGTGAGTAGCCTTTCTCAGTTTGGTAATTTAGGGACTCCTTCAATCTTATAGCTCTACCATCTGTAGGGACTTGAAATCCTTTGCATCCAGCAATAGGATGGAGGATGAACAAGAGTTGTGGAGAAGGCAGAGCCAATTTTGTTAATTAACTTAGTTCAGAATTAAAATATGCTCAGACCTCACTATAGCATATATTAAATTGGTAAGAATTAGTCATGTGGTCCCATCTAGGTGTAGGGAAATATAGCTCCTTGCTAATCAGCCACTGACCAGCCAGCCACAGCTATATAATATGGATGGAATATGTAAGAATGTTAGGTGAACAGCTATTGATCTGTTTAGATAGTAGACAGTACATTGTTTAGACAGTAGAAAAATCCTCCAGTAAGCTGATATCTAAGATTCAAAACGCTATGGAACATCTTATCAACAAAGCTGGCAGCAAAATGAACAATTCAGGCACTCAACTATTTCTTTCTGCAGTGAAGACAAAATGAAACCCAATATCATAAACACAGAAACTGAACCTGCTGACCTAATTTTTATGGCTCTGTTTCTGTTTTCTGTTTCTTACTGCTGGTGCTATTTGTTTCTTGAAATCATGTGGAAATACAACCTCAGGCTGGGTTAGTATAAGAGCTACAACAGACTTTTGTGATTTTCCTCTAAAATCTTAATTTCTCTTATTATATCTTGATATCTTAAAATGTTAACCCCAAAAGAAGTGACACCAGTTTGCATATATAATCACAATGTTTTTATCTCATATTTACTATGTTCTATCCCATCAAGTAGATGCTGATTAATTGTTTGGTGTGTTTAACATGGCCGTATGTTATTTACCATCTTCACAAAATATGAAGGCTAAAGGTTACAGCAGTATTTTACTGCCTGAAATTAAAAAAACAAAACAAAACAGGTGGTAATCATCACACTATTCTGTTCTGAAGTTAAAACACTGGCAAATAATCTATTAGCAGATGTTGCATTGTGTTAATTCCTTCAGTTTTAAATATAAAAGAAGTCTAAACTCATGAAAACAATGTGCAAACTAATAGAATATGGAGACGTGCATAGAACGATGATCTTATGAATGCAATGGTAATTCCTTAAGAAGATTCTCATCATAGTCACTATTATTTTGGTCAAGAATTCATAGTAAATTACCACTACTGATTTCTCAAAGCCACATTTACTAAAGCCCCATATAATCTGATTTTTAAATAACTTTTTCTCAACTGGTATAAAATCACTCCTTCCCATTTGCCACTATTATTTACTCAGCAAAATCATTAACTTATCATTTATCTACTTATTCATTCAATTATTTTAATTTTCCCAAGCCTCTGATATGTAATTAGGCTATTCTGCTAGGTGCTACTGGGGATATATATATTTTTTACCCTGAAAAAACTTGCAGCTGATTCTTTTCATATCAGAATTATTTATACTAGAATTGAAAAATCATATATGACAAGACACCAGGGATGTTTTGGAGACACATATGGTAAATGTTCAGAGAAGGCAATGGAACCCACTCCAGTACTCTTGCCTGGAAAATCCCATGGACGGAGGAGCCTGGTAGGCTGAAGTCCATGGGGTCATGAGGTCAGACATGACTGAGCGACTTCACTTTCACTTTTTACTTTCATACATTGGAGAAGGAAATGGCAACCCACTCCAGTGTTCTTGCCTGGAGAATCCCACGGCAGAGCCTGGTGGGCTGCTGTCTGTGTGGTAGCACAGAGTCGGCCACGACTGAAGCGACTTAGCATGGTAAATGTTGAGTAAATTAAACAGATAATATATGCTATGTGTTCTGAGAATGAAATTTTTTCTGGTGGAGAGTAGTAACTAGAGAAAGTGGCTTCCCCGGTTGCTCAATGGGTAAACAACCTGTCTGCGATGCAGGAGATATGGGTTCGACTCCAGAGTTGGGGAGATTCCCCGCGGGAGGACATGGCAACCTACTCCCGTATTCTTGCCTGGAGAATCCTGTGGACAGAGTTCATGGGTCGCAAAAAGTCAGACTCAACTGAAGCAACTGAGCATAGTACAGCACAGTAACTTTTTGAAAAGCCTTGGAGAATGCATATGAGTTGAATAGTTAAAGAACAAGTGAGGGAATTCCAAAGAGAAAACATTGTGAAAGGAAAGACGACACTGAGGCCAGAGTATAATATGGAGAGGAAAAATCAGTGGAGTATTATGGCTGGAGTGTGGAAGATGGAAAGAGGGGAAGGGGGGATTTAGGAGCTGAAAAATAACCATCCAATTTATCTTGAGGAGAATAAATGATTTCTACGATACCAATGATGAGACCCACTAGGCAAGATAGTGGTGAGGATTAAGTTTCCAATAGAGAGAACACTACATACAAAAGTCCCATTTGATATGAATAAGAGATAAAGTATCCATGGAAAAGGAGGCAGGTAAAGTGGTCTGGTATTCCCAAGTCTTTAAGAATTTTTCAGTTTGCTGTGATCCACACTGCCAAAGGCTTTAGCATAGTCATTGAAGCAGAAGTAGATGTTTTTTCTGGAAATCTCTTGCTTTCTCCATGATCTGATGAATGTTTGCAATTTGATCTCTGGTTTCTCTGCCTCTTCGAAACCCAGCTTGTATAGCTGGAAATTCTCAGTTCATGTACTGCTGAAGACTAGCTTGAAGGATTTTAAGCATAACCTTGCTAGCATGTGAAATAAGCGTAATTGTATGGTAGTCTGAACATTCTCTGGCATGGCCCTTCTTTGGGATTGGAATGAAAATTGACCATTTGCAGTCCTGTGGCCATGGCTCAGTTTTCCAAAGTTGCTGACATAATTGAATGCAGCACTTTAACAGAATCATCTTTTAGGATTTTAAATAGTTAAGCTGGAATTCTGTCACCTTCAATAGCTTTGTTCATAGTAACTCTTCCTATGACCCACTTGACTTCACACTCCAGGATGTCCAGCTTTAGGTAAGTGACCATAACACCGTTGTTTTCTGGGTCATTATGACTTTTTTGTTTAGTTCTTCTGTATATTCTTGCCATGTTTTCTTAAAGAGATGGGAGTACCAGACCACTTCACCTGTATTCTAAGAAACCTGTAAATTGGTCAAGAAGCAAGTTAGAACTTGACATGAAATTGCTGCTGCTGCTGCTAAGTCACTTCAGTCATGTCCTACACTGTGAGACCCCAGAGGTGGCAGCCCACCAGGCTCCCCTGTCCCTGGGATTCTCCAGGCAAGAACACTGGAGTGGGTTGCCATTTCCTTCTCCAATGCATGAAAGTGAAAAGTGAAAGTGAAGTCGCTCAGTCGTGTCCGACTCTTAGCGACCTCATGGACTGCAGCCCACCAGGCTCCTCCGTCCATGGGATTTTCCAGGCAAGAGTACTGGAGTGGGGTGCCATCGCCTTCTGGTCTATGTTCAAATGGGCTGGTTCAAAATTGGGAAAGGAGTACAACAAAGCTTTACATTGTCACCCTGCTTATTTAACTTATATGCAGAGTACATCATGTGAAAGGCTGGGCTAGATGAAGCACAAGCTGGAATCAAGATTACTGGGAGAAATATCAACAACCTCTGTGGCAGATGATACCACTCTAATGGCAGAAAGTGAAGAGGAACTAAAGGGCTTTTTGATGAGGGTAAAAGAGGAGAGTGAAAAAGCTGGCTTGAAACTCAACATTAAAAAAAACTAAGATCATTACATCCAGTCCCATCATTTCATAGCAAATAAATGGGGAAAAGTGGAAACAGTGACAGATTTTATTTTCTTGGGCTCTCAAATCATTGCAGATGGTGACTGCAGTGATGAAATTAAAAAAATACTTGCTTCTTGGAAGGAAAGCTATGACAAAACTAGACAGCATATTAAAAAGCAAAGACATCACTAACTGACAAAGGTCAGTTAGTCAAAGCTATGGTTTTTCTAGCAGTCATGTACGGATGTGTGTTAGACCATAAAGATGGCTGAGCAACAAGAATTGATGCTTTCAAAATGTGATGCTGGAAATGACTCTTGAGAGTTCTCTGGATGGCAACGAAATCAAAGCAGTCAATCCTAAAGGAAATCAAGCATTTACTTGAATATTTATTAAGAAAGACTGTTGCTAAAGCTGAAGCTCCAATATTTTGGCCACTAGATGCAAAGTGCTAACTTATTCTAAGAGACTCTGATCCTGGGAAAGATTAAAGGCAAAGGACGAGGGTTTGATGGCTAGATAGCATCATTGCACAATGGACATGAATTTGTGCAAACTTCAGAAGACAGTAGAGGACAGAGGAGCATGGTGTCCTGCAATCCATTAGTCCACAAAGAGCTGGACATGACTCAGTGACTGAAAAACAACTATGGAAAAGGAGAAAAGAAGACAATGTTTGGGTGGAGACACATGCATCTGGGGAGGTGGGTTATCTGGACCGTAATGTGGAGGTTATTTTTTATCATGCAAGAAAAAGTTGGATTCTATGCTGCAAGCACTGGGAGACATTGACAGGGGAGAACAAGGACAGAGCTGAATGGAAAATGATGCTAAGCTGCAGTGGGCATGATTTATAATGGAAAGACACAACTGAAGGCAGGAAGTGCTATAACTACAAAATTGGAGTGATTCGGATGATAAAGAATGGTGAAGTGGCAGGGGAATGAAAAGAAGTAAAAAGAGTGACATGATAAAGAGAAAGAACTCATAGTTTCTATGTGAACAGATGATGGTAGATCCATTTTAGGACCTTCCTAGTTCTGTATTTCTACTTTTGAAGTCCTTACCCAGTGTTGTATTAGGCATATTAAAATATATGCACAAATGCTATAAATAACATGAATAATTCTAATAAATAGAAGATAATGTTCAAACTTTCACAATTTTGACTTTATTATAAGAAATTTTTCATGTTCCTTATGAGTTTAACCTTATTTTGGCTTCTACACTTCATTATTTTTATATCTGTATAAGAAGGGCATTAAGCTGCCATTTTCTAGTTGTCATAATTTGTAAACATTTAAGCAGTTATTAATTTAAATTTTCCATTTTCATCTATGTATATGCAGATTTTATACATTATTCGAAACATTTCAGAAGCCCTTTCAAAGCATTACAGCCCTAGGCACTGCACCTTACATATAAAACTGGCTTGGAGGGTGGTGACCGTCACTAATTTACCAGGAACCATAATAGGAAGAACACATACATTCCTCCAACCACATCCTTTGTATTTTTATGTACTAAAGTTCTAAATGAATTCTTTAAATTCACTAACCCTTTCAGAGTGCTGTAGGTCATGGACTTACTTTCCTCATATTCTTGTGTGGATGTTGGTAGTGAACCCGACAAAAATACGTAAATAAATAACTGAGGTGAGAAATCTGCTGTCCACTCAGACCGCTCTCATAAACGCAGTCATTTGTGTTCTTAGGGAAGGCAGAAAAGAACACGGCTGCTGCTATGTCCCTGGCCAGCCCAGACCACTCAGTGGAGCTATTTCCAGTCATAAAAGGGCCCAGCGTGTGGCACAAGGGCAGGTGCTGGAATGACGTCAGCCTTCCTCAGGGGCAGTCTTGGGCAGGCAAATATTCATCTGCCCATGAAAGGTGCACCCTATGAATCCTCACTGACAACATGTCATGACAGCAACTCTGGTTTAGACTTTCTCCTTCAGCAGTTGCCATTATGTGGAAATCAGAATCATCTTCTTCCTCCTGCTGTTTGACAACTGCCAGTTAAGCCTTCTAATGGAGAAGTGAGCAGTAAGAAGGCGAGCATACTGTATAATAATGCTACAGCAGTGAAATGAATGTATGCCAAAGCTCTCGATTTTATAATCAATTAGAACAAAAGGTGAATTTTCTTTCTTTTTTTTTTTCTTTTGTTAATTCCTCCAGGCAAGAACACTGGAGTGGGTTGCCATTTCCTTCTCCAGTGCATGAAAGTGAAAAGTGAAAGTGAAGTCACTCAGTCATGTCCGACTCTTAGCGACCCCATGGACTGCAGCCCACCAGGCCCCTCCGTCCATGGGATTTTCCAGGCAAGAGGACTGGAGTGGGGTGCCACTGCCTTCTCCAATATAGTATGAGACAGGGATCTAATTTTGTTATTTTACATATGGCTAGCCAATAGTGTCAGCATCATTTGTTTAAAAGACTCCTCTTTCCCCACTCAATTAATCATCTTATCCTTTTTGAAAATCCATTCACCATATAGGTAGTGCTATATCTGGACTCTAAATTCTGTTTCACTGACCTATGTCTTTATCTTTATGCCAAAACCCTACTGAATTTTCTTGAAAAGGAAAATGCTCTTCAAAAATATTCTTTCTGTTACCAATATGTTACACAATATGCTCAAAATCTAATTTATCACTATGTCAAAGGCACAGTAAATATCCATGACCTGAGTAATTTGATGTAACTCTGTCATGCAGACAATGGAGATTGATAGTCAAACCTTAAATATTTTTTCTCTGATCATCACTTTTCAGAGAGAAGTAAGGTAAGCAAGAAGAAGGGTTAGGAGGAAGCAAAAGAGAAAAGACAGGGGTGGGGGAATGAAAAAGGAGAGGAAAAAAAAGAAAATTCAGTGAAAATAATTTCTCCTCTCTTTCTCTTCTACAAAAAGGTTCGTTCAAGGCCTTAACTCTAGCCAAAGCTAGTTTTTCTAGGCACCTCATCATTTATATTCTTTTTTAAAAGACTAGTCCATATTATCTCTTCTGAGAAAATTTTATCTCTAGCTTCTAAAATTTGATCAGTTGTTATAGTAAATGTACAAACTAGCTCAATAATCAACAGTGTGTTATTTTCACCTAATGTGTGTTCATTCATCTCCAAACACTGGGATTTCTCTGTGAAATGAAGCAAGCATTATGCTTTGAGTAACAGAAAAGCTTGGATCCCAATCTAGATGAATAGAAGATATTATATAAATGTATACTAATTGATTTCTTTTGCCCTTTATCTAATTTGGGGGATACTAGTAATATCTAGGCTGCCTAAGCAGGCCTGTTTACCATGCAAGAAAGAAAAGTAATCAGATGGTAAGAAATTACTTCTTTGTTTGCACTGAAACTAGCTTTGTATCCAAGGGCTTTTTTGCTTTTGTTCACTAAGAAAAATTAATCTGCAGAATAACTGTTAGTTAATAACCAGTTAATTAATTAATTTAAACTATTTATTGGAATACCTACCCAGTATTTTGTGGAATTCATTATTTTTCCTCAAAAAAATTCTGTAAAGAGGCTTTGTTTGATTATTAGAACAGAGAATTAAGTATTTTATTAAGTATCATATCTTCTCTATGAGCCGTTTTGCTACCCAGAATTCTTGCTGGTTCAGTTACATTGTATGAATAAACAAGCTTCACCAGTCCTTGTTAAATCTCCTCTACCTTCTATAAATGGCAACCCACTCCAGTACTCTTGCCTGGAAAATCCCATGGACGGAGGAGCCTGGTGGGCTGCCATCCATGGGGTCGCACAGAGTTGGACACGACTGAAGCGACTTAGCAGCAGCAGCAGCACCTTCTATATGTGAGACCAAAACTCAAGTTGCCTTCCTTCATGAAAGCTTTCTGCAACAGCTATTATCTCTTGTCTGAATGTCTATAACCAGAAAGTTTGGTACCTTGTTGTTTTTCTCATTTTATTAGCATTTCACCCTCAAATACCACAGAAGTTCCTTGAAAACAAAGACTATATATTTACTATGTTACTTCCACAGACCTGCACTGATGATTTGTTTACTGAAAATACATCAAATGCCAAACCCAGGCTAATACCTGAGGATACAGAGAGGGAATGAAAGTTGCTCAGTCGTGTCTGATTCTTTGCAACACCATGGACTATACAGTCCATGGAATTCTCCCGCCAGAATACTGGAGTGAGTAGCCTTTCCCTTCTCCAGGGGATCTTTCCAACCCAGGGATCAAATCCACATCTCCCGCATTGCAGGAGGATTCTTTATCAGCTGAGCCACAAGGGAAGTCCAAGAATTCCAGAGTGGGTAGCCTATCTCTTCTCCAGCAGATCTTCCCAACCCAGGAATCAAACTGGGGTCTCCTGCATTGCAGGTGGATTCTTTACCAACTGAGCTAGAAGATGCATTCAAATCCAATCTCTAGAAAAGCTCTCAATCAAGTGGAGGTGACAGATCTGTGAACTGATGAATTTAGGAAGATATAATCAGTTCTACAGATGAGTTGTGGAAATACAAAATATGGGCAATAAATTTGCCCAGAGTGATCATATCAACAAATGTTTAATTTAGGTCATAAATATATATAAATCACTTTCTTAACTTAAAACTTAGGGAAGGGATCAGGAAAAGAAAATTCCAAGCAGAAGTAACAGCATGGAATCATGAAAAGTTTTTGCCCAAAAGTTAGCCCAAAGCTAAGCAAATACCAGAGGCTTCAATAATATTTTCATTTTAATTAACAAAGCTTCTTTATTGACTGGGAAACTCTAGATTAATATTTTCTGTAGACAAAAGCAGAAGCAAAGGTCTTTTACTTTGTATTTAACATGCTCCCTGAAGTAGAAAAGACAATTCTGTTATAAGAAAAACTTGCCAGATATTCAATTTGATATATTTTGGTGATGTAACCCCACAGATTAACTTAAGCTTTTAATATTCCTTACTCTTTTATTCTAATTAACGTGAGCACTATGTTTGAAGGCCAAAGTTTTAAACTACAAAGGCAAAGCCTGAAGTAATAGTGTTGACATCTGGGTTGGTTTCCCTTATGAAACTGAGGCAGGCTCATCCCCGGGTGTGAAGGAGAACGCTGCCTCAGTCACCTACTTAGGCATACATATACATCTTTGCTTCTAAATTCTAAGCACTTTAGTACTGTCTCCGAGATTTTTGCCAAGTGAAGCTAAAACATAAAGCTTCACTAACACTGTGGAACCATATTTGTATACAATTCAATTCTAAATATCCTTAATAAATGCAAGAGACACCCACCCATAATCACCCACAGTCTTCGGTCCAATGGGAAAGAAGCAGAAAATCGGAAAATAGCTACCCCTGCCTCTATGACCCGTCACTGTAAAATACCATGGAATTTGGTTGCAAGCTCTGTAAGACACTACATAGTTTGCTCCACAATTCCCCTTCATCTTGGCCTACTACTTTCTCTCCCACTGAACTTTTGATTTATAAACTTCCTTCTTCGTCTTCAAAAGTGTGAAGTTTATTCCCATTTCTGAACACACTTTGCTGTTTCCTCAGCAAGAAGCGCTTCACTCATTTTCAAAATTCTTAAGAGTCTATTCAAATGTTACCTCTAGTTCAGATAGTTCCTGATCATGCCACCTAGAACAGGCATTATCTACCTTTATCATAGGCTAACGGTCTTTTGGCACAAATCACTTCCTGAAATCATCTTTCTCTCTCTCCCACACACATGCACACACACCTTAAAAGGTTGTCCCTCTTCTAGAGAAGAAAGGAATTTTGACTCTAATTGCGCAGAAATTATGTCTCCAGTTTCTTGAATAGTACCTTGCATGTAATAGATGACTGATAAATATTTCCTGTTTTTGGAGTTTGTTCATGTATACAGAGTGATATGAAAGAGAAAAACATTTTTTGAGTATCTTTTCCTTTTAGAAATTTGCACCTGACTATCCAATATAAAATTTCAGCTCCATTTTGGTTATTCTCAATGTCATCCTGGAAAAGGAAAAAAAAAACAAAAACAAAAACCCCTCACATCTGATAAGCACTTGTGTGTGTGTGTGTGTGTGTGTGTGTGTGTCTTAGTCGCTCAGTCATGTCCGACTCTTTGTAACCCCACAGACGATAGCCCGCCAGGCTCCTCTGTCCATTGAATTCTCGAGGCAAGAATACTGGAGTGGGTTGCCATTCTCTTCTCCAGGTGATCTTCCTGTCCCAGAGACTGAACCCTGGTCTCCTAAACTGTAGGCAGATTCTTCACCATTTGAGCTCCAGGGAAGCCCGATAAGCACTTGACGTCACAATGTTAGGATAATGCCATGGTCAATGGTTAACATTCTCCTACATTTGAGGTAAAGATGTCTATATTCAAATAGTTTCCAAGTTGAACTCAGAGAACTGAGAGTTGGAATATGGAATAGGTACCAAGGGACTAGTTTCCTACCTGTATATAACTGCATATATTTGGAAATGTTAATTACTGATGATATACCTCCATTGCCTTATAAAGACAAACATTTCACAAAGTGTGTGTGATATTAGAGAATGTTAAAATATTTCTCTCAGTCATGTAATTTTGAGTAATGATGGGTCTGATATCAGGTAAACACGTTTCTTTACTGTAATCTTCTCAGCAGTCACAGTGTATGATTAATGTCTGCAAGGGTTTTAAGTACAGTATTCTCCAAACTGTTGACCTCAACTACCACTTAACACAGAGAACCTTGCAGGAGATGTTTTACCCTATCCTTCTCTGGAAAAGCTGTGCTAGATAACTCGAAGTTCTCTTCTAATGGGAAATTCTATGTTTCTAATATATCTCAAGCCCTGACACAGCCCATTATTGATTCATGCTCAGTGATGAATGGCTGGTGAGACTGGTATAAAGTCAACTATTTGAATATCAGATTGTCCCTTTTGTGGAATATATAGCTGCTGCTAATTTTCATTCATATTTGGGTGAATCAGTCAACTCATTTATTATTTCTTTTTTAAAAAAACCAAACAAGGAAACAAGCTCTGAGGATTCTGTTCTATAACAAGTAGGAGGGATAGTCTCTAACCTTATTCTCTTTTAGGCTGCAGTATGGAACACATTTAAATATTTTAGTAAATGCAGTTAAAATATTTGGTTTTTCTATAATTATATTTCAAGCCAATAGCAGAACCATTCCAGATAAGCACATTCAATTATTTATCCAACAAATATTTCCTGAGCTCCTAAAAATTGACACTGGGACTACAGCAGTGAACAAGGCAGATTTTGTCTTTTTCAGACAGACCCTAGGAAGAAGTTTAAAATCTAGCTAGGAAGAAACATAGCAATCCAATAAAATCATACACAACAATTTGATTAAAATTATGAAATATCATGGAGAACAACAGTGTACTATGATTCAGTATAATACAGAGTCTGACTTGAGATAGTGAAGCAGTAAAGGTTTTCTTTGGTACAGAGTATTTGCCAGAATTGGCAAATAAAAATATAGGACATACAATTAAATTTGAATTTCAGGTTAAAACTATAAATTTTTTCAATTTGTCTCATATGTTGTATTGGACATACAGTAAAAACAAAGTTCTTTATCTAGAATCAAATTTAACTGGGTATTGTAAATTTTATCTGGCAATCCATAGTCTAGGAACTGCAAGATGGCCAGAACTCTCTGAGCAGGTAGGAGACAGACTAAGGGTGAATACAGAAATTCTTCTTTTGCCTTTTCCTGCCCCCCTCATGTAGACTACAAATACCTTTCATACATTTAATGTCTTGCAGTCCTCAATGTGCCTGAGGATATAATGAAGCAATATACATGGATAAATTCCTTACCGTTCAATGAAAACTTCTCTGTATTCGCAAGTCCTAGCACAACACTTGTTACAGAGGTGACTTCCAGAAAGAGAAGTTCAGTGCCTAAAAGCATATCAATGCGGGAATAATGTTGCTAAGATCCCTTGGCTTTTGTTCCATGACAGAAAATTAACATTTTACTTACACATAAAAGATATTTAAAATTTAGCTCACTTTCCTCTTAGTGATCATTTTACCTTCTCTTTTCTGGGTCCCTCCTCTAAGCTAGTGGTTTTCAGTCTGTATTCTATAGAAGATCCCTCAGGTGCAATAAAAGATCAGAATGGGAAGAACTTAAGTATATTGTACACCTTGGAATCTTCACTTCAGCTTAAACAGAACAGTGCCCAAAAGATGACTGACTGCCTCCATGGGTGTTTACGGATACAATATAGTCACATTTTGTTTTTACTAGGAAATTTTAATAAATATTCTTCTAAGCTAATGATACCCACACAATCATTAAAATAAAAATATCACTGAAATACTCTCTAGAAACCATCTAACCATTTTGATCTTGGGTTCAGTGGTTCTTACTCAGCAGGCATTTGGCAATTTCTGGAGACATTTTTGATTGTCATGGCTTGGGGTTTAGGGGATGCTATGATTGACACCTAGTGGATAGAGGTCAGGGATGCTGACAAACATCCTACAACGCGTAGGATAGCCCTTCCACAATAAAGAATTGTCCAAAAATGGCATCAGTGCCCCTAATAAGAAACCCTGATATAAATTAGAGTCAACTTGCTTTGTAACATATATTTTAATTCATAGAGATCCAATTTATCAAACACATGGCAGGAGTGAATAGTGCATAATAATTTAAACATAATGGAAGTTTACCATTATGGGTTTATTATTATTTTTATTACATGGTAGACCACTTTGCACATTTAAACTTCATACTTTACATCTTATGAAACTAAGACATGAAATGATTAGCTAACTTATTAATAAAAGGTAAAGTTTATATTTTAACCTAGGTACTCTGAGGCTAAAATCTTCATGCATAGGTTTCTTCTTTAACCTACATCCTTTTCCATTGAATGCATTCAGTGGAATGAACACAGTAGGTAATTGATTCTGTAGCTCAAATTTTTTTTCAACTGAAATGGTAATAAACTCCCCCTACTTGATTATTGCCAACATTTCAAGCAGAATAATGTTTTTTTCTACCAATAATTATGAGTGCATAACTACTCCTTGTAATTGTAAATATATATTTCCTTTATTGAACACCATCTGCTCTATTTTGAGTTGAATCAGTCAACTTTTTTTTTAGGGTTTATTACCATTGATGAGGCCCCTCCCTCATCTCTCTCTCACACACACACCCCTTAATTAAAGATTTTTTTCTCTGCCTCTATTCTCAAGGAAAAGAATATCTTAATTTGCTCTTAACAGTTGTCTTCAGTAAGTAACCATATCATCATCATACCTAAACACCTGTGTTAGCTTTTGGTTTAAATCCTTTGTCTTTTATGTTTAATTTCAAATGTAAATGGAAATTTTCAAGCCCAATAGATACTAACAATCATCCCATGAGTTTCACAGGTGATTTGCTTCCTAATTACTACTTAAAATAATACATACATGGCTATTTTTATGCTTATATATTCATTATTTCTATATGCAGTTAAATAAAAACAGGTACACATAAAGAGGTAAAATTGTATCTGCAAATTATTACTATAAATTGGGTGTTTATTCACAAAAACATCTAATTGATAATCACTTGTTGGCAAGCTTGGACAGATTTCAAAGTAACTCCAAAAGAGATTCAAGCATACTGTTAAAAAGAAAATCTCCACAGAGCATAACAAAGGACATTTGTTTTTACTAAGGAAACTACTGTGCCTCCATCACAAAATGAGTTTTCTAATTTTGGGGTTGCAATTTCACTTCTTCACTGTGATGTTAACTGCAAGACCAGAATTATCTGGTTTTAATTAGAGAAGAGAGAATGTTGTTTCTGATCATTAAAGAAAACACAGTCAGTTTCTACTTGTCATGTGGGTATTCTCCATTTCTTTTAGAATCCTACGTTAACACTTTCATATACTACTGGTGGAAATGGAAGTCGGTTTGATCTTTTTCAAGAGAAAGTTACAGACAAGAATGTAGTCCCTTAGGATTCCGTTAGAGGTATCAGAAACTGACTAGCCAACAGATGCAAGTACTTCAGAGTTCTTAGAACTGAAGGGACCAGGTTCAGACAGAGCTAGAAAAACACTGGGAGGAAAGTACATACAAATCAGGAGCTAATGGATAAGCCACAGGGAAGCTGAAATAAGGCAGATTTCAGCATGTTTTAGTTTTTTCACTAAACTCTTCATTTCCACATTTCAAAGAGGCAACACCTGACTCACTACCTTGAGTCACGTGTCCATTATTTGTTTAAGGCAAAGCAAGAAACAATCAACATTTTCACAAAAATATATTCCAACACGGAAAAGACTGTTGCCAAACAAACAAACAGACCCATCACTTCTATAAAAAGGCTTTAAAAAAAGCATTCTTTTCAATCAAGAAGTTGATTTCTGGGTCATAACCTGGGGAAACGGTCAAGCACATTTTCCCGGGGTCTCAGAGACCCAGGGGACCAACAGCCGCTGAGAACTGGCAGATTCCATTTGCAATAGCTAAGCCTGACCCTGGGAATTGTGATGGATACCCCCAGGGACCAGAGTCCCCAGAGGGAACCACCCCCTGTCACCTATGGGTTCTTAAAGGGGCAGGACATGAAAATCCAAATTCTCCCTCACTCGCATGGCTCACCCCCTCAACACCCTTGTGACTGCCCTTCATGCTCTGCTCTGGGGCAAGTGCCCCCGTGCCAGCCCATGTCCTTGGCCTCAGGGTTCCTGGATGGGCCCTTCTGAGCCCCTCTCTGCCCCTCCTTGCAGATGCAAGAGCATGAAGTCAAGCTCTAGGACACCCGGCTCTTCTCCAGCGCCCTCACCTCCCTCACCCTGGACACCTCTCCCAGGTAGGAGCAGCCAGAGCCTCGGGTCGGCTGGTGGGTGTTGAGAGCCCCATGATGTATATAAATGTGCACCACTGGTCGGGGGCAGCCTTCTGCATGGCAGCTCATGCTGGTGTGTTTGGGCCTTTGGGGAGGAGACTGTGACTCAGCAGGTGGGAGACAAGGTACGTGGGGATACACTTGATTTTGTTGTGGGTGCTCTGGTGGGGCTGAGGACTGGGACTCCGAGGCTCTGTTTGAGAGGTGCACGTGGGGTGACTTGGGGTGACATGGGGTCTGTAGGCAGGCCTTGGACCCACAGGCTCGGTGAGACCCCAGGCCAGGCCCCATGCTGTCGCTGGTAGCACATCTGATAGTTAATGTCACGAGGAGACTGAAAAAACTCCACATACAGTATGAAATAAAAAAATCAGATTAATGATCTAAAGTTAAAAGTTTAGATTTTCAAAAATTACCAAATTCATTTTGTTTAAAGATAATATACTGATGAGAAGATATCATATGAAAATATTTAAGTGATTTTATTATATATTTAAAATTTTTAATCTTTATGTACACTTTACTGAAATATAGTTGACATATAGAATTGTGTAAGTTTAAGTTATACACGTGCGTGTACGCTAAGTCACTTCAGTTGTGTCTGACTCTTTGCGACCCTATGGATTGTAGCCCACCAGGCTCCTCTGTCCATGGGAGTCTCCAGGCAAGGATACTGGAATGAGTGGCCACTCCCTCCCGCAGAGGGTCTTCCTGACCCAGAGATTAAACCCCTATTGCTCATATCTCCCTGCACTGGCAGGTAGCTTCTTCACCACTAGCGCCACCTGGGAAGTCCAATATGTACACAGGATACACATATAATTATGAAATGATTACTACAACACCTCACACAATTAACATTTTTCGGTATGTGGTCAAAACATTATATAAGATTTACTTCCTTAGTAAATTTTAAATACATAAATACCATCAGTTCAGCACTGTTAACAAGTCACCATATGATACATTGGTTCCTCAGAAATTTTCATCTTACAACTTATTATTATTACTTATATTATTATTATACACTTTGTTTGTACCAACATTTCTCCAGGTTTTTTCACTCCCACCCTTAGCCCATGGCAATCACCATTCTACTCTGTTTCAATGAATTTAGTTCTTTTTTGGTTTCTACATGTAAGTGAAATCATACAGTATTTGTCTTTGTCTGACATATTGATGTTTTACTTAGTACGGAACCCTCAAGGTCCATACATGTTGCTGGAAAAGGCAGAATCTCCTTTATTGTTATAGCTAGCTGGATAATATTCCATTTGTATTTATTGATCGTACCTCCTTTATCTACTGATGGACACTTAAGTTGTTTTCCTGTCTCAGTTATTATGAATAATATTGCAATGAACATGGCGGTGCAGGTATCCCTTCAAGATAATGATCATTTTTTGGAATATATACCCAGAAGTGAAACTGCTGGATCATATGGTAGCTCTGTTTTTTTTTTTTTTTTTTTGAGGAAACTCCTTATTGTTTCCCATAGTGAGCAGACCAATTTATATTCCTGTCAACTCTGTACAAGGGTTCCTTTTTCTCCACATCCTCACCAACATTTGTTATCACTTGGCTTATTGATAGTAGCCATTTTAACAAATGTAAAGTGATGTTTCATTGTGGTTTTGATTCACATTTCTGTGATGATGAACATCTTTTCATATACCTATTGATCATCTATAGGTTTGGATACATGGAATCTGACTTAGAAGCTAAGCTCATGGAAAAACTGGCCTGGCTGGAGGCGGGTGGCAGGGGAGCGGGGAACTAGGAGTTTGGTTTCTACAAAACCTACCTGGAGCCTAGGTTTGGGGAATTGCTTTGGTGCTGTGCGTGGCTGGAATCTTGGGCTCACAGGACCTCACAGAAACCTGGGCCATGGAAGCCGCCTGGGACCATGAGTGCCAACATGGTACTAGGATCGACTGAGCTCCGGTGGCTGCAAGAAGTCTGCCTAGTGTTCTTATAGGCCTGCTGATGTGTTCCCAGAGGTCAGTCCTTATTTCACTCTCCTTCCCCTACAGGGAAGGTGTTTCTCTCTATACCAGGCTGTCCAGGCTTGGGAGAGAGGTGATGAAGGTGATGTGAAATTGTCTTCCCTACCTTCTCAATGCATCTTTTCTTATTTCTGTGCTCCACCTATATGCTACAATCTCTCATCTGGAAACTTCAGCTCTTATACAGTAATTTTCATGCATGAATAGTTGTTCAAATTGATGTTTCTGGGAGGGGATGAGCTCTAGAAATTCTTATCCTGCCATCTTGCTAATGCCATTCCTCTACTTTTAATTTCTTCTTAGTTATACATTTAAATTTTAGCAATGGAGTTTCCCTTTATGGTTGCGGTAGTCACAGAGCATAAGGCTAAGAATAATTATAATTTGAATAAAAAAGCACTTTGACTTTAATTTTAGCTTCAAATTTATAAAATAGGATTATAACAGCTGCCTCTATAGGTGGAAAAAAAGCAACTGAAACAAAAATGTTAATAGTGGTTATCTCCAGATGAGGGTTTGGAGGGAGGATTTTACATTTCTTGCAAGAAAAGTGATTTTCCTACAATAAGAAAGAAAAAGCAGGAAAGAGTGAACATTTCTTACCTAAGATCAGATAGTTATATAAATGCTTATGAGATCTTTTCCTAACTTTTTAATGAGGAAAATCAATTTATAGCCAAATTATTAGTGGCATGTGTCCAAAGTCTTTAAATTCCTTTATTTATTCATCTGATCTTAAAGCCAACTGAAAACAAAGGAAGTAATAAACTCAGTGACTGAGCGTAGATGTTATAAAGCCACTTTGATCTGTACCTGAATCTTAACTTCTTCTAATTATTGGCAGTTGGAACTTATCCAAGTTGGAATGTTCTGACCTTAGTTCCCACATCGATAAAACAGAGATAATACTCTCTATTTCTTAAGATGACTATGAGAATGAAAATCTATATGGAAGTCTATATTTATTTTACATTCACTGTAGGAATACAAACTTTATACAAATTCTTAAGAAAAATGTTAAACAAATTATTTAAAACTTTTATTTTGTACAGATACATGTAGAACCATGAAAGTGGAATGCAAATAGGCAAATGCAATGGGGAAAACACTGCTCCAAAATGATGAACAGAAGTTTGAGAAAGTTCCAGCTCACTTAGCATCCAACATGCATCACAGGATGCTATGTTTCTGGAAAAAAATCACACTCCTGTTCAACCATTGGTGAGTAGTAATCTGATGTCTTATTCTGAGAAGACACAATCGATCTAGCACAAAAGTTATTAAATTGTGACCCATGGATGCCGCTAGTGGTCTCTGAGCTCATATACACACTTGAAATGTCTCAACAGACATGTTGTGTTTCTTAAATGAGCCTGCATAGCCTCTATTGGCATGTCAGAAAGAAACGAGACCTTTAAAATATTAAGAAGCACAGAATTAAAATCTACAATATCTATTCCTCCCAATGTCCCTTATATCGGGTAGTTCCTTATTTGTTTCTCTTATCTATTATTTCTAAGCGTTGCAAATATGAGCTGGCTGCTTGAAAGACCATTAGAAATTAGTGGGAACATGACATGTAAGTTCCTTCTTTTTCTCATCTTTGGTAATGAGCTTCCTTGTATGTAGTGGAGATAAAAATAAAATTGACTTGGCTAGGGTAAGAACACATGAATAATAATTTAGTGTAAACTGTGTCTTATGAACTTGCTGGAGATGTGGATAGGCATCCAGAAAATAGAATGGCATGTTTTAAAACAAGTGTTATACAGACTAGGGTAAAAATGAATTGTTCTTTTATCCCTTACCTTTTTACTTCAAGACTGAAGTCTGATCTCACTCATAAGCCTTATCTAATTCTTCGAGCCTGTACCAGAATCACTGTGCTGAAATCCCATTCCTGGAATGATCAATAGTTTTCTGGCCAATTCCAATCAGTTGTCAGGCTGTTTGGGAGAATTTGGAGGATTCGTTAAGGCTCAGCTGGAAAGAGAAACTTGATGCTGAGCATTGTGTGCTGCAGGCTCTGACTGGAGAATGGCTGGCCTTAGGCTAGACCAGCAGAGAGGAAACAATACAGGGCTTAGAGCAGAAAAATACGAGTATTTTTAAAACCCAAATCAGAACCTGGTGAAATTCCAAATTCCACACTGCATTTACATCCAGTTAGGTATGAATAGCAAGGGGGGTTGTGACAACCTTGGTTATTTTCACCTTGTGCATAAAAGTATTAACAACTGCATTGCTTAGTTATTATTATCTTGAACCATAAACTTACGAGTGTAAGTCACAAGCTTGATGGTAATGATCAGGGAGATAAATTTTGCTCAAATTCCATTATCCAGCTGAGTATACATAAATCCAACTAGCTGCCATTAGTTTACAATAAGCAGTTCTAAGTTGGTACAGCAGGTAGAGTAGAAATGTATTGGATGACAGTAGAAAATTATAAAATGGGCTTTTTCTCTATGCCATTTAAGTACATGATAAGTACTATATTTATTATTCTTCAAGTGACCTTGTAAGTACAATATTATAATTATCCTCTTTATTTACAACTGAGAAAATATGTTCAAAGTACTGTTCCCAGAAGTATATGACAGTTGAACCTAGGTCAATTTCTTCTATAGCCTGTGCATTTAATCTCTACAGCATCTAACTTAGAAGGCATTGTTAAATTATCTATACACTCTGCAGATTCCTTTTGAGAATAAGAGGAGGTCAGCTAACAGCTCACCAGGGAAACTCTTAAGTGCCCACTGAAATATCTGATATAAAAGCAAATAAAGAGCAAAGTCCATTTTTTACTAGGAAAAAAACAAACAAACAAACATAGAACTGCATGCCCTCTAGTTTCTTAAATAAAACAGTCCTGATAGGGAGAAAATATGGTCTCCTTCTCTTGCTATCATGGATGACAAGCTCAAATATAAAATAGTATAATGGAATATTATTTAAGGGCATTGGGTTGGGAGCCAGGGTTCATATTTTTGGCCTGTAATACCTACAAAGTGTGTGAAATTAAAAAAAAAGTATTTAACCTCTCTATTGTTTAGTTCCTGCATCTGAGGAAATGTAATGAATTGTTGTAACCATTTCACATAAATATCATTACATATGTTGTAAGAATTAAAATAATACCTGGCATGGAGTAAACATTGCTGAAGACTATTATCATAGTTATTATAATAGTAATTACTCATATTCCAGTCCAACCTACAGTTCTAACAATTTCATTCTGGTTCAATATTTCAGCTTTTTTTTTTTTAAGAATCGTCTACCATATGTACTCAATATGCCAGCAAATTTGGAAAACTCACCAGTGGCCACAGGACTGGAAAAGGTCAGTTTTCATTCCAATCCCAAAGAAAGGCAATGCCAAAGAATGTTCAAACTACAGGACAATTACACTCATTCCACACGCTACCAAAGTAATGCTCAAAATCCTTCAAGTTAATCTTCAACAGTATGTGAACCAAGAATTTCCAGATGCTCAAGCTGGATTCAGATAAGGCAGAAGAACTGGAGATCAAATTGGCAAAATCCAGTGGATCATAGAAAAAATAAGAGAATTCCAGAAAACCATCTACTTCTGCTTCATTGATTACAGCAAAGCCTTTGACTGTGTGGATCACAATAAACTGTGGAAAATTCTTAGAGACATGGGAATACCAGACCACCTTACTTGCCTCCTATGAAATCTATATACAGGTCAAGAAACAACAGTTAGCACTGGACATGGAACAATGAACTAATTTCAAATTGGGAAAGCAGTACATCAAGGCTGTATACTGTCATCCTGCTTATTTAACTCATATGCAGACTACATCATGTGAAATACTGGACTGGATGAAGCACAAGCTGGAATCAAGACTGTGGGCAGAAATGTCAATAACCTCAGATATGCACATGACATCACCCTTATGGCAGAAAGAGAAGAACTAAAGAGCCGCTGAAGAAAGTGAAAGAGGAGAGTTTAAAAGCTGACTTAAAACTCAACATTCAAAAAACTAAGATCATGGCATCCAGTCCCATCGTTTCATGGCAAAGAGATGGGGAAGCAATGGAAACAGTGAGAGACTTCATTTTCTTGGGCTCTAAAATCACTGCAGATGGTGACTGCAGCCATGAAATTAAAACATGCTTGCTCCTTGGAAGAAAAGCCATGATAAACCTAGATAGCATATTAAAAAGTAGAGACATTACTTTGCCAACAAAGGCCTTTATAGTCAAAGCAGTGGTTTCTTGTATGGACCTGAGAGTTGGACCATAAAGAAAGCTGAGAGCTGAAGAATTGATGATTTTGAACTGTGGTGTTGGAAAAGACTCTTCAGAGTCCCTTCGACTGCAAGGAAATCAAACCAGTCAATCCTAAAGGAAATCAGTCCTGAATATTCACTGAAAGGACTGATGCTGCAGCTAAAGCTCCAATACTTTGGCCACCTGATGCGAAGAACTGACTCATTGGAAAAGATCCTGATGCTGGGAAAGATTGAAGGAAGAGAAGGGGACGGCAGAGGATGAGATGGTTGGATGGCATCTCCAACTCAATGGACATGAGTTTGAGTGAGCTCTGGGAAACGATGAAAGACAGGGAACCCTGGCATGCTGCAGTTCATGGGGTTGCAAAGAATTGGACATGACTGACAGACTGGACAACAACCATGTGTACCGTGTACACTAGCTTATGATTTTAAACCTAACACTGAAAAACATAACCTTCTCACATAAAGCACTTAAGATAAAGTGATAAGCAAAGCAAATGCCTTCCTGCCCTTATAAAACTTACAGCTGCTCAGAGAATGTAGGAATTGAGATAAATATATAATCTGCAGTACTGCAAATGTTTTTGGAAGAGAAAATATAGTTGTGATGGAGAGTTTAACTGTGGTGTTGGGGTTCAAGAAAGGCTCCCTGAGGAGGTGGTATTTAAGTTGAAACCCAGGGGACAAGTTAACTAAGTGAGCAGAAGTGATTCAAACAGAAGTAAAGGCATGTGTGCAAAGCCAGAAGGAAGAGAGAATGCCAGCTAAGCATTCCTTACGACTACAGTGCAGACAGAGAAGGAGAATGAAGTGAGGACTGAAAAACTGACAAAGGGTAAGCACTACACACCTTGTTTGCCATTTTAGGAAGGCGAGACTATATTATGAGGATCATGACAAGTCCCTGAAAGACTTTTAGCAAGGGAATGACAATCCATTTATTACCAATAGAAAGCTAGAATTCAGTTTATGCTCATTATCACAGACACAAAAAGAACTCAAAGGAATTTAAATGTTTGCTTAAGTCTCTTTTTTTTTTAAAATGCTGACAGAGGATTAGCTTGAGTAGAGTACAGAAGATCCTAGCATTTGCTTTTCCCATCTATCTTTCTTAAATCAAAGGCCTTCCAACATAAATTCTACATTTTCCATTTCTTACGCCCTTTTCAAAATTGCTCCTACATCTCCATTTTCCAGACCACTCCAGGTTTTCTCTCTGTTCCTCTCCTTTCATTCTACTGATCCTTTTCAAGATGAATTTGGAGATACATGGTCCAAATCCCCCTTTGTGGAAGTGCCTGCTGACAAGTTGAGGGAGTGTGGTAAGCAGGCAGCCTTCAGCTGCAGGCTCATTCTGGGGCTGCCTCAGCTTCAGAGAGCAATCTCTTCAAGTTCTCACCTTTCCCAAAGAAGCTCACAGTTGGTATCTGAGAGAAGTAGTGATACAAAAGCCCCAGACATTTCAGCTCAACGTGGGACAACTCTGTTTGTCCCTATAAACCCTAGAGATTTGTCCCATTGGGGTTCCTTAAGGCTTTATCAGGCCTACCTGGAATTAGATTTTACCCCTTTGCCCAATCCTTCTTTCTCCCATTTCCTTTCATGGTTTTGACACTAATAAACCTTTCTCACTGGACATGGAGCAGAGTCCAATCTGCAAGACCGTGCGTGTCTATTTTCCTCTTCAGGAGACAGCTCTGTGAATTCACATAGAGATGAATCCAGTTTTCCAAACTGATTTTAACTTCTTTCTGCACATTGCTCTGATCAAAAAGAAAGAATCCAAGTATTGTAACTTGAACAACAAAAAATAATCTCTTATAAATTCATGTGAATGGGAGGGAAGTGGGCAGGGCAGCGCAAACCTTTAAAAGAATGACATGGACATGCTGCTAAGTCACTTCAGTCATGTGTGACTCTGTGCGACCCCATAGATGGCAGCCCATCAGGCTCCCCCATCTCTGAGATTCTCCAGGCAAGAACACTGGAGTGAGTTGCCATTTCCTTCTCCAGTGCATGAAAGTGAAAAGTCAAAGTGAAGTCACTCAGTCGTGTCTGACTCTTCACAACCCCATGGACTGCAGTCCACCAGGCTCCTCCATCCATGGGATTTTCCAGGCAAGAGTACTGGAGTGGGGCACCATTGCCTTCTCCGGACATGGACATAGGACATGACAAAAACTGGCTAAAACCAACGAGGTCCAGGACTTCCCTTGTGTCCCAGTGGCTAAGACTCTCTGCTCCCAATGCAGCAAGTCCAGGACCTGGTCAGCGAACTGTATCCCACATGCTGAAATGAAGGATTTGAAGGCCTCAACTAAAAAGATCCAGCATGCTGAAACTAAGATCCAGTACAGCTAAATAAATACAATTAAAAAACAAAACAACACAACGAGGTCTAAGATGATGGACGGTATGACTTGCAGTAGACCTTGGGTCTCATTATGTGCTCATTGTAATATATTAGCATAAACCAGTGACACACCCACCAGTGCCATGACAGTTGCGGCTGACCATCAAAGATCAAAAATTGGGCAGTGGCCCAATTCCTGGAAATCTCTGCCCCTTTCCCAAAACAGTTGGAATAATCCTCCCCTTCATTAGTCAATGAAATTACTCAGCCCATAAAAACTAACCACGCCATATTTTGGTGCCTCTCATCTTCTGAGATGGTCCGCATTCTGTTTGTGGAGTGTGCTTCTGAGATGGTCCACACTCTGTTTGTGGAGTCTGCTTCTCTAAATAAATCCACTTCTTACGTATAACTTTGCTTCTCACAGAATTCTCTCTGTAATGAGACATCAAGAACCCCATATTCACCAGGAACACATGGAGTTAACTTACACAGGGCAGTCAGAAAGGTAGAGGGAGCCTGTGAATTTTCATATAATATTAATTGTTTGGTCACGTTTCTCAGAATCTGAGAACAGTTTCTTCCATGAGGTTGTTCTCAGTCACTGAGGTTTCTGGGGCTGGGCAAAAGGCATCAAATCCTTTACCTTCTGTCTGTTGTCTGTCCATGTAGGCAAATCCATTTTTGTCCTCATATGTCTTGGGTACTGTTGAGAAGTAAAGGAAGGACACAGAGGTCAATCCACATAGCCAAGAATGGAAGGTGGGTGGGGTCAGCATGTTTATTGTTTGGTGAGCTTGCTGGATGGTGGAAGATGTCAGTGGGGAAAGAAAAGAACAGAATGAGAGTATGATAGAGTTGGGAAGATAGAATAGAATGTTTGAGAAAAACTACTGGGAATTATGAACTGAATCTCCTTTAATATGTGTATTAAAAGGAAGGACAAAGATTGTGGTTTCTTCTTATATTGCTTTTTTGTGTTTGGACTAGAACAACCACCTGAATCAGGATTACCTGGGCCACATTAAACTTGATTCCACGGCCTCAGCTCTAGAATTAATGGATGGGATTTGGATCTAGATCCTCAGTGTCGTCATTTTCAACAAGCATCCTAGGTATTTCTAGGGCACATGACCTACACACCACACTACCTTAAGCACTGCTCTAGTCTAGAAGTCAGTCTTCAAACAAAAGAAGCTGTCCCCTGAGGATGCACAGACTTACAGGGGATTTACAGTCCTGTAGAAACTTCTGAATGTAGACCTCTGGTTCAGGTGATCTCCCTGAAAAAATCTGTTGACTACCAGTTCTCCACAACTACCTCTGCTTTAAGTGCTTCTCCTGTCTGATAAATGCTGCCAATGTGCATTATCCTTAGGTATAAATCATACAGGCACTAAACAGGGACAATTTTAGAGCGCATAGTTGCTAAGGAAGAAACCCAAGAGCATAAGTGAAATATCAGTAAATCCATGAGAAATACTGAAGTTTTATTCCTACAGAGTCTCAGTAGGATTTTGACTTTCACTGGCTCCTGGCTTGAGCCATCTGTGTCAGTCTTTCTGTCTGACTGTTTACCTATTTTTCATCCATCCTTCCATCCCTACATATGTCTCTTTCTTTTTCTTAAAATTCACACTGAAAAAGTGGATATGGTATGTGACAAGTTAATCTGACTTAAAAAGTCTCTACTACTCAATTTACATGACAAGTATCTCCATAAAGTGAATGAGTAAAATATGCAAATTCAGAATTTCAATTAAAATATTATTAAAAGTCAATATACTATAAGCAATTAACTAGTAAACAGATTTTGAAACTATTAAACTTGTGTGAAAAATCTTAGGTGACAATTTATAATATGTTGACTTAAAAATTTAAAAAGTTATTTCAGTGAATACTTGTCTGTATGTGGGTATGTGCCTACTCATGTAAATATGAGTATGAATAATTTTCCTCTATCATGAAATCAAGTTAAGCAGTCCAGACTAGCAAAAGGCTCTGCTTTATTTATTTAATCATTTGGAGACATCCATTTCTTGAAATCAACTTTGCTCTAGCATCCCTTATAACTTTGCTCTTATTTGCCCAGTCTAGCTGGGTCCTTACACATTTAGAGGAAGAAGAGCTAGCTATTACCTATAGACCCTGGCCTGATCAGATCAGCCCATAATTTATTGGTAAATACTTGGTCACTTAATTATAAGTAGGACTGGGGAATATGTTGATAATTCCTAGCTAATATGCTACATCCCAGCTACAAATTCAAGTCAAAAGAAGAAAGAAATAAAACAGATTTCAAAGACATCTTTAAGCCATGCCACATGAAGAGAATTTATTAATAAATTTTTATGGGATAATCATCATTTTATACAGTGAACTTTAATACATTACTAAGTTCTGTTTACTAATGTTTTATGTTTCTCAATGTTAGTTGACATTGCCATGTAATTTTTCTCTCTCATACCATGCTTATCTAGTTATCATATGAAGACTTTTATATTTTCACAAATGAACTAGAACATTACTTTTTATAGTAACTTGAATAATTTGTTAATTTCTTAAAAGATAAACATGATTTAAAAGATGATCACCTATAAAACCTCTGGACACAGATTGATTTTTCAATATTCTTGAATTGTTTTTAAGCAAATAATTATATTGCTTTAATTAAAATCAGTATTTTTGGGGTTTTCTACTTCTGAAATGAGTTTTGGTAAATTATAAAAGTTTCTAGGAAATTAGGCATTTTGTTAAAATTTTAAATGCATTCAGTCCAGTTCAGTTCAGTTCAGTCTCTCAGTCATGTCCGACTCTTTGCAACGTGCCATGAATCCCAGCACGCCAGGCCTCCCTATCCATCACCAACTCCGGGACTTGCGTCCGTCGAGTCAGTGATGCTCTCCAGCCATCTCATCCTCTGTCGTCCCCTTCTCCTCTTGCCCCCAATCCCTCCCAGCATCAGAGTCTTTTCCAAAGAGTCAACTCTTCACATGAGGTGGCCAAAGTACTGGAGCTTCAGCTTTAGCATCAGTCCTTCCAAAGAAATCCCAGGGCTGATCTCCTTCAGAATGGACTGGTTGGATCTCCTTGCAGTCCAAGGGACTCTCAAGAGTCTTCTCCAACACCACAGTTCAAAAGCATCAATTCTTCGGTGCTCAGCTTTCTTCACAGTCCAACTCTCACATCCATACATGACCAGAGGAAAAACCATAGCCTTGACTAGACGAACCTTTGTTAGCAAAATAATGTCTCTGCTTTTGAATATGCTATCTAGGTTGGTCATAACTTTCCTTCCAAGGAGTAAGCGTCTTTTAATTTCATGGCTTCAGTCACCATCTGCAGTGATTTTGGAGCCCCAAAAATTAAAGTCTGACACTGTTTCCACTCTTTCCCCATCTATTTCCCATGAAGTGATAGGACCAGATGCCATGATTAGAATAACATTAATTTTTGAGATTTGTTTGCAATTCTTAACATGTTTGTTTGCTTAAACAAAGACCCCGAAGCTGGTCTTCTCTACAGAGAAAGCTGCTCTTCTCCTTTGCTTATATGACTTGACTCAGTAAATGCAATCTTGCCTTATGTATAGGTGGCAACTGTGGATGTTCTGTAGACCCTTTGTGTGTGTGTGTGTGTGTGCATGTGTGCTAAGTCACTTCATTCATGTGATTCTTTGTCACCCTTTGGACAGTAGCCCACCTGGCTCCCCTGTCCATGGAATTCTCCAGGCAAGAATACTAGAATGGGTTGCCCCCTCCAGGGGATCTTCCTGATCCAGGGATTGGACCTGTGTCTCATGTGGTTCTTGCATTGCAGGCAGATTCTTTACCACTGAGCCACTGGGGAAGCCCACAGACCTTCTACCAAAGTCTAATAAGAAATACATGGTATCCACTGGCAAGTGCTGAGCAAAGTCATGAACATTTCTATTTTTCTTTATGCAAAAAAACAATTGTTCTGGCTTGCTGTTGGACTTTGATAGTGCAAAGTTATAATTGTGGAACATCACGTGACTCTGCAATCTGAGCTGCCTATCATAATCAATAATCTGTAAGGCAGAAATTCACAGCAGAGCTATATCACCCAGTTGAAGTGGAAGATTTGAAAATGGATGCAATATGATCAGGTCCTTAGGGCATGAGTAGTTGCATGGTACCTGTGGTTCAAATCTCCTTGCCAAGAGGGCTCTGATTTAGATTTTACCAGTAAGAGATACTCATATGAGACCCAGATGATAACAGAAAAAGGGGAACCTCCTTCTGTAGCCAGGATTAATGACACCACTTCCCTGCCTTGAAGTCCATATGCTAACACTGAATTCTTCTAATAAATGTACTTTATTTTCTAGATTAATGTAATTTGAACAGGTATTTCACACTTGCCCCAAGTTATCCCACCCCTAAGACATATGCCAAACAACTGAGAGAAGAACATTTAAATCTACAGAGGAAGAAAGAAAAAATGCCTCCTCAAACTACTGCTAAAGTCTGGAATTCTAAAGCAACAGCATCCACCTAATTAGGATACTGAAATATCATATATTCCAAGGCTTTCACTGTATAGTTGTGTATATAGTTTCTCTATATAGTTGTGTTTTATGCAATTCAATAACAAACTTCAAAAAGAAATATTCTTGCCCTGAATGAAAAGAAAGAACACACACCTTCGCATGGAACAGTTAAAAGGAAAGTCACCACTCAGTATAGTCTGGTATTACTCTGATTCTGTTTATAACTGAGAATGATTTATATTTGGAAGAGATTTTTTGCCTTAAATGTGCTTGTGTTTCTCACATGCTGCCTCAGCAATTTAGTTATCTAATCACTTGCATGTATTCAGTCCCAAGATAGGAGCCTTAGGTTAAAACTCACCTTGTGAATCTCAAATCTAGTCACCATGGTAACTGTTCATTTTCTACCAACTCTGTACTCTTAGCTAACTTCAGTATCATGGATTTATTTCTGATGCCAAAGAACTGTGACAGATCATTATGGAATTTATATATATATCATAGTATACTCTTTAATTTCTTTTCAATAGGCTACATCTTATAACCCAAAATTCTCCTATTCATTTGGAAAATGTTTTAAGTTTTGAACTTTGATTTTAGTGTAGGCTGATAATCATTTCATGCTTTAAAACTCCTCATTTGGGCCTTGTGAAGGAGACTTCAAAGAAGAAATTAAATTCTGGGAACATTATTTTACTGCACAGGATAATATTTTTAAAGTTTATAAATTGCCTGTAAACTCCCAGTGGTAGAAAATATGTTCATATTCTTTGAATCATTCTGAGTAACTAGAACACTGCTTCCATACATACTTACTGAAACT
This sequence comes from Bison bison bison, assembly GCF_000754665.1. NCBI lineage: Eukaryota > Metazoa > Chordata > Mammalia > Artiodactyla > Bovidae > Bison > Bison bison. The sequence goes on from NW_011495049.1 coordinate 64,437, forward strand.
GGACATGTCGTATCTCAAGGAAATACTGATGAAAACCCATATAACATTCACCCAAGTTCAAAGCATCTCTTCTCACTACTTACTTTAAGTGGCTTACAATCCCCATTATGACCTGCACCCCTTGGAAACATACGAAGTTTCAAGGAAAACAAAGATGCAGCAAGTCTGAGTAAAACATTAATTTAATTCCAATCCATCATCAGTATAATGCTAATACTTTCTACTGTTTTCTGAGCATTACAGTGATAGCATCCTATCTACCATCCAAAACTTTCTACCTAAGTTGTTCCATTTTATACAAAACAACAGTATGTACACACACTGGAACACACATTTATTAAGACACGCAGTCTGCACACAATTCCATCTCTCCCCTCCTGCTCTCTGCCCCAGGAGACTGCTTTCCATAGAACACAACAGAGCTCCTTTCCTCTCTCACTTTCCAAAGGATTGACATTTTACTACTTGATTTTAGAAGAAAAGCATAAGAAAACAAGAAGAGAGAACTGTCTTGAAAGTAGCCTTGGTTTCTTTTCTTTACAAACGTTCCAAGTGTTTATCATATCATATTACATAAGGGCCACATAACAAAATGCATTTTAAGAGGGCTGGTAGAAATATGTGTTTTGAAGAAACAACAATATTATACAGACTGAAATCTCTTACGATATGCCTCAAAGAATACTATAAATATTACTAAATCTTGTCTTTAGTTATTTATGCAACATTTATTCAGTAATTATTTTATGAGACTCTAAATGGCTTTCCATCCCATTCTGCTGAATTATAAAGTCTCCAATTCTAAAGTGACTTATAAGGTTCTATATAATAGGACTCCTGACTGCATATTGAGGCTCTTCCCTATGACTAACCTTTGTCTTTAGTCCAGGCATTCTTAATACCTACAGACTTTTTAATATTCTCAAGAATGCTAAGCTTTCTCTTGATTCTGGGCTTTATACACAATCCTTTTGCCTAGAATTATCTCCCTCACCTTCAACATGTATTCTTACTTAACAGTTTCTTCTACCTTAGAGAGATGCCATTTCTTTCAGAGGAAGCTATTCCAAACTCTCCAGTAATTGCTAGATCCAGCTAAGGTTTGGAGTTTCTCAGTGGTAGACCTGATTGAATCTATTCAACAGCCATCCTCCCCTTTCTTTATAATAAAAAGAACTACTTCGCTGTGGATACCCATCATCATCAATGTAATCTAATCACTAATGTGCTAATACCCTTCACCAGTTGCCAAACTAATGAGACATAAAGGAAAAATTAGCTGGAAATGCCAAAGAGGATATCCATCCTTGTTTCCAGCTCTGGATGTAGCTGTAGTTGTGATGTTTATTTAAAGCTGAGGTGCCACCTTAAAACCAGGAAAGGAACATTCTACCAAGGGAGGTAGAATGGAAAGATCAAAGAAGACAGGGTCACTGATGACACTCAGTTAATTTTACCTCAATATGCTTTAAATTTGGCATTTATAAAATTCAAATCAATATAGTACCTATCTTTTTTTTGTTTTTAGAGAGTTAAATGAATGAATAATATTATTTAGATATTTTTGGAGACATAATAATATTCAATAAATGTTTGCTATTATGAATTGCCAAGTACTGGGGTAGCTGTAGGTCATTGCAAGATTAAGAAAATTAGCATTTGACCCACAAAGAGCTCAAAATCTAGTAGAGGACACAGGTATGACAGAGTGAATTAAATGCTATTACAGAGGTCCTCCTGATGGTTATGATGTTAATGGGAATAAGAGCAATGAATTTCTACCAGGGAATTTTGAAAAGACCTCCACAAATAGAAGAGAAACTTTATACTGTAGCCACAACCTCAGCCTATTTTTCTTCTATGTCCAAGTGTAGATAATGAAATAAAAAGAGGCAGAATATCTGAAAGTTCCATCAGAAACCACATCACTTAAAAGCCCTGCCAGTTCTAACTGATAAATATGAACAAAAAGATAGTGTATAGGGGAAGGTCTTGCCAGAGGATTCTACCCTTATTTTTGGCTCTCCCTGCACTTAGCATTTTCCAGCTGGGAAAAATGGAGGACCATCCTTCTTGAAGATTGTTAACCTTCTTCAAAAAGCCTACAATGAGAGGTGCCATGTAAACACACAAAAAATAACAGACAGCTGAGCCCCTCCAGATCTCAGGGATGTGAGAATGGAAGACTGACTTAGCAAAGCAGAGGGTGGGGGGAGGAGAAGAAATTCAAAGGCCATCTGTCAGCTGAAAGGTTACAAAAAACAGTAACAGCAAGACATCCTGAATCTTGTCTTTTCCTTTGGCTGATTATCTGAATGTAACTTTAAACTTGGAGGTAAAAATTGATGCATTTTGTTTCTTTGAGTAATGCTAAAACCAAACATTCACTCAGAAAACAATTAGGACCAACAGTGTCTAACCGAGCTGCCTTTGCATTTTGCCTTTGCTGCACCGTACAGATACTACTAAGGGAGCTGCACACTGTAAGATATTATTCATATGAGTAATTTTTAAGACAGTACATTCATCTCACAATTTAGAAAAATTAAGGTGTAGGAAATGTCCTAGTTAGTGTTATCCACATGTCTATGAGTTGTTTCTTTTTATTTATTAAAGACCATGGTATCTCACTGGTGGCTCAGTCACCACCATGGCTTCCCTTGTGGCTCAGTTGGTAAAGAATCGACCTGCAATGTGGGAGACCTGGGTTTGATCCCTGGGTTGGAAAGATACCCTGGAGGGGGAAATGGCAACCCACTCCAGTATTCTTGCCTGGAGAATCTCCATGGACAGAGTAGCCTGGCACGCTATAGTCCATGGGGTTGCAAAGAGTCAGATACAACTGAGCAAGTAAACCCAGCACATGGTATCTCTCAGGGGCTTTCTCCCACTGGCTCCCTGCCATCATGATGGATGATGCCCTGTACATGTACATGTGCCTACACACATGTACAACCTTTCCAGCACACTTGCTTCTCAGTTCCATTTCTTCCTCCTCTCCAAAATTTTCTTAACTCCCCCATGATCCATGTCCATGAATATACCCTGAGTCTTGTCATCCCTGAAGCCACTCTACTTCCCAAATCATTTGTTCAAATAGCCTAATGTAGGTCTTAGCTTGACTGCTCTACCACTGCCTCTATTTTCAATTTGTATTTTAAATATTCTTTACTCAATAATATTAATTTCATTATATCTTGGAATTGTAGATACAAAGACAGGAAGGGGAAAAAAAAGGAACATGGTCCCTGGATTTTGTTATGAGATCAAGACAAGAGATAGAAGAAAGTACAGTTATAAGGCAAAAACCATGGCTCTGGGTTCTGAATATTTGTTGAGTTTAAAACTCAGAGGATGAGAAGGATTCAAACTATGGACAGATTTAAATGTTTGGCCTTTTGTAAACCCTGATGCAATCAAGGTGACCTCCGCAGCCAAATCTGAGGAGAGAAGCAGATTTTGCCCTTTCAAGCAGTACATATGCCAATACCTCCCAAGGGTATTTGATTTTCACCTTTTAGAAAAAATGCTTTAGATTCTTTTATCATCCATGGTACCTGGATACCTCTCACATTGTCTTCATTTTATTCACCAAATGGAAATCAACAATGTTGAGTGGCATCCAACTAATTTCTGGGAATAATATTGTAGATTCTGTCACAAAAGCTACAGATGCCAAGATTTTCTAGAAAACTAGGTTAGTTATGTCCAGGCAAAATCACTCAAGTCACAGTCCTATCCATGTTCTCTAATTTGTTTTTCTAATAACAAGGTCACAAAATACACATTCATGCAAGTAAACATTTCATTGTTTCACTGATCTTGTCCCTAGTGACTCTTTCACAAAAGGAGATAAGGGCGGTCTTTAAAAGAAGGAACCATATTCTTTTAATTCTTACCAGTTCTGCTCCATGCTAACAAATGAAAGGAGGAATTTGGAATTCATCTTGGGAGCTTTCAGGTCTCTGAGTGTTCTGAGTCATCTTTTTCTCATTAGTGAGAGACAGCATTTTAATACAACAGTCTCTGTAGATGCTCCCTCCTTGCTACAGCCAGAGAGCATGCCTTTGTTATGTCACCCTGCTCTGGGGAGAACACAGAACAGACTCATTTATGGGACAAACGTCTGTAGACAATGCTCTATCTCATTTCAAAAAGCTCCAGATGTTACTTTAATATTCAAACCAACTTAAGGCATTAAAATATAAATCCACATCATAGCAAAATTATTTTAAAATGTTAGGTCTTGTAAGGTCTATTAAGCCCAAAAGGAATGCCTCCAGGATTTTCATACATTTATAAGGTGTGGTTTGTTTCCAAGTTCATTAGGTCATTCATTTAGTTGTTTAAGAAATAGGTGTTTTTGCGCCTCCTGGGTGCCAGGCACTGTGCTAAGCCCTGGGGTTTCACCATCAAATGATGCAAATATGTTCAACGTCCTAGAAGAATTTAAAGAATTAACTGGAGAGGGAGTCAGTTTTATTAAACAAGTGATTCAATGAAATATTTGATTATAGATTTTCCAGTCCTTTGAAGAACACAGGTTTTTTTTTTTTTTTTTTTTTTTGAGAGATTAACCTACTAAAGGCAAAGATTGGCTATCAGAAAAGTCATTTTCTAAGGAAAGGGCATTTAAACACTTACATGGGGATCAATAAGAACTTTCTAGGAAAATAGGAGTAGTGAGGGGGATAAGGCATCCGGCCTTTGCAGGCCAGCCAAGTGACCAGCTTCGTACATGCCCCTGCAAGGAGAGAGAGAACCCGTGCAAACCTCAAACTTGAAAGACATCCTGTGCAGTTGATGGTTGGTGAGCAAGTACATGATTTGATAAATGGTACAAGGCATGTTAAAAATTTTGTATCTTATCCTAAGGGCAGTTGAAAGCTACCAAACATTTTTAAGTAGGGAAGCTACATATTTTGAAAACAGTTATATATTTTAAAGAAAGATCACTCTGAGTGTTAAGTGAAAAACAAATGTGGGTATAAAATCTGTACGCCTCAAAAAAAAAAAATTACCTCTGCAGTATTTATACTTAACCATGTAGTAAAAGGCCTCCTGCTAGAAGTTAGATAATTGAGCTTAGAGTCCAAGCTCTTCTGTTACATAAGGTATAAAAAAATCTTAGTATGCTTTTAAAAACACCAAGAAATAGGGCATTTATTCTGGAAACGTTTAATAAAAGCAAGTTTCCAATCTCAATCCCAAACAGGTCATTCACATAAAATATATGTATGACCTTTAAAAGGATAAATACACATTTCACCTGGCTAGCTTGTCCTGTATTTATACCAGTGCTTGTCAAAGTGGGTTCCTAGACTAGCAACATCAGCATCAAGTGGAAACTAATTCAAAATGAAAATTCTCAGGCCGCTTCCAGACCGACTGAGTGAAGCCCTCCAACTGGCTCTGATGCAGGCTTCAGTTTGATAACTGCTATAGTTTGAGAATAATCAATTTATATAAATGGTGTTCACAAACAAACATGGCTGTTTTCCAAGACAGAGATGCTTGGTTATAGTCTATGAATTAGTATCCTTTAAACATTCATAGGCATTAATGTTGGAGGGAGGGACTTTATGTCTATTTTAAATGATTCATCCTAACAGAAATACCAAATGTCGGTGAGGATGTGAAAACAAGGAAACACTTGTCCCATGTTGGTAGGAATGTAAATTGGTGCAGCCACTGTAGAAAAATGTATGGAGGTTCAAAGCACTAAAAACAGAACTATAATATGACCCAGAAATTCCATTCCTGGGTATATATCAAAAAACCCACAAAAGCACTAATTTGAAAAGATACAGGCACCACAATGTCCAATTCAGTCAGTCACTCAGTCGTGTCCAACTCTTTGTGACCCCATGAGCCGCAGCACGCCAGGCCTCCCTGTCCATCACCAACTGCCGGAGTCCACCCAAACCCATGTCCATCGAGTCGATGATGCCATCCAACCATCTCATCCTCTGTCATCCCCTTCTCCTCCTGCCCTCAATCTTTCCCAGCATCAGGGTCTTTTCCAATGAGTCAGCTCTTCACATCAGGTGGCCACAATGTCCACTGCAGCATTATTTACAATTGCCAAGATATGGGAGCAACCTAAGTGTCCTTCAACAGATGAATGGATAAAGAAGATGCAGAGGACACATATAATGGGATACAACTTGGTCAAAAAGAAAAATGAAATGTTACTATTTGCAACAATATGGACGGACTTAGAGTGCATCATGCTCAGTCAAGCAAGTCAGAGAAAGACAAATAGTGTATGATGTCACATATGGAAACTAAAAAATACACCAAACCAGTGAATATAACACAGAAGAACTAAACTCTCAAATAAGAGGACAAACTAGTGGGGAAAAGAAAGGAGGGAATGACAATATAGGGATAAGGGAGTAAGAGTACAAACTAGCATGTATAAAATAAGCTACAAGGATAAACTATAACACAGGGAATATAGCCAATATTTTACAATAATTATAAATGGAGTACGACCTTTAAAACTGTGAGCACTATACTGTACACCTGTAACTTCTATAATATTGTACATCAACTATACTTCAATAATGAGTGTGTAAGTAAATAAAATGACATCCTGCTGATTACAAACTGATTGAAGCCAGAGAGGGTGAAAGGCTTGCTCTGGTCACAAAGTATTTGAGGGAAAAGATGTTGAGCTAAGACAAAGTTTGAGTTCTTGTCTGTCATTTATCAGTGTGTGACCTTGGGCAAGTTTTTTTAACTTTTCAGGACTCAAGTTTCTTCACTAAAAACTAAAGATAACATGGTATTTATTCCATATTGGTGCTGTGAAAATCACTTGAAATAATAATGGTGAAGCCGGTCACTCAGTGACTGGCACATAGTAAGTACTCTAATAAATGGTAGAAATTTACTGGTTCAAAGAATGTTTTCCCTTCACATTTTGAGGTTTCTCTGAGTGGAATATCTTCTAAATGAATGTATACAATTGTTGCAGGCATGATTATACTCATTAGGAAAAGTTACATCTATATTAGTGATCCCTTGAACAATTGATAAAATCCTAGAATTGAGTATTTCTCTTCTTAGGACATCAATTCCAATACTCAAGACTCTTAATGACTAGTTCAAATTCCATTTTTCATCCAGGGAAGATCAAATGATACATTTTAGGGGACTGCTGATAGGTCCATCTCTTTGGTATCTTAAGTCTCTTCTATCTAAGTTCCTTCTGCTAAGGTGCTTCCCTAGATATGTATGTAGCTGATTTCTTCTTGTTACCCCTACTTTTGCTTAAATGTACACCTTCTTGTAAAGGACTTTCCTGATGAAATATTCTTGAACAGTCATTATAGAAATTCTTTTAGTTTTATTTTTGTACAAACATCTTATCTCTAAGCTATTGTTTTGCTTGTTGCTAGTATCCCCAGTTGGAAAGTAAGGTCCCTGAAAATTCAAGACTACATTCTCAGTATCTAAAACAGTAGAAGATTAACAGATATTTGTTGAATAACTGATTTGGACTAGGAGTTTATAGGACATTGATAAATTCACCACACAGTGAAGGAATTGATTTGGTTCACAATTACTAGTGAGTCTATAGTGAGAGTGATTGTTAAGAGCTTTTACTTTATACTCACTGTCAGATACTATGGTAAGCACTGTATATACCTCATATCATTTAGGCAATCTTACAAACTTATTAATCCCATTTTACAGATAGAGGACCTGGGGCTTAGCAATGTGATATTAGTTGCTCAAATTTACAGAAACCAGAGGAGGCAAATTTTCATTTTCAACCAAGACAGTCATACATCTACAGATGCTCTGTTTTTGCCCACTGCGTTCCAATTCTTCCAGAATACCTCTAAAAGCAGAAGTAATAGTAAGATGAATAGTGAAAAGGGAAGAGACTGGAAACATGTGCTATGAAGTATTCACATTTTTTTAAATTGAAGTATAATTCACTTACAATATTATATTTGTTTCAGGTATACAATATAGTGATTGAGTATTTTTATGGGTTATGATCCATTTAAAGTTATAAAATATTGCCTACATTCCCTGTGCAAAGTACTTACTTTTGAAACATATAAGTCCCTCCCAGAATTAAGACAAAATATTGACACCTGGAAACCTGTGTGATACTCACAGGTTGGGCTCAGTGTTATAACAAGTGGATCTGATGCTCACATCTGAACCATGTTTCTCCTCCGTTGAACATAAAATGTTTCAAAGAACATCAGCATCAAAGAAGGTCATTTTGAGGCCATAAAAAAGTGACAGTAAAACATAGCCATTATACAACTCACACAATACATGCATCTCTCTCTTGGCCAAAATGAGGGAATGCTATTTGTTTACAACTGATTCCTTTATTCTTTTTTTTTGTTTTTTAGGATACAAATTTCATTTAAGTTCCCATAGACTATAAATTAGAAGACACTGGAACATATCCAGGGACATAAAACAAGGTACAAAAATTTCATAGTCTGCAGGTATTGAAATCATACAGAATCTGTTCTCTTGTTACTGTGGAATTACGTTAGAAATCAGTATCAAAAGTTACTTGAAATTAACCCATATATTCTTTTATTCTCTTGATAGTTCCCTTATAAGTAAATAGGATTTATGGAAATATTTAATCATAGTCTCTCCCACTTTCTGATAGACAAACTTTAGAGCAAATCCTTGCTCTTTTAGATCCTCCACCAAATCACCCAATTCAAGCCCAAGTCCTTTAATAAGTTATTTCTTACATCATCTTACTTAGACACCTCATGACTGTCTATAATGTGTCTTCCCCTTGGTTGCAATAAGTAAAAAAACCACTAGCTTAGTCACAGGCATGCTCCTGGTGGTCTTTGGACAAAGGGCATAGACAGTTATCGAGGCTAATAGAGAATTAGGAGATTAAGGAAAGCGAGTTATTTTTAAGTGGCAGTCTGGGCTTCCTGGGGAGCTCAAATGTAAAGAATATGCCAGCAATGAGAGAGACCTGAGTTTGATCCCTGGGTTGGTAAGATCCCCTGGAGAAGGGCATGACAACCCACTCCAGTATTCTTGCCTGGAGAATTCCATGGACAGAGGAGCCTGGCAGGCTACAGTCCATGGGGTCACAGTCAGACACGACTGAGTGGCTAGTTTTTTTTCTTTCACCTGGATAGTGTTGGTTTATCTACCCAGTTAAGGAGACTGGTCAGTCTAAAAATCCCTTATCTCATATTTGTCAGGTTCTTTAAAGCAAGATATTAGAATTTTCTTTTTTTTTTAATATAAATTTATTTTAATTGGAGGTTAATTAATTTACAATATTGTAATGGTTTTGCCATACATCAAGTCACATTATCTGATTAACAGGTATCAAACTGTTTCCCAGATGACTTTGGGAAGGCCATCTTTATGCCTTTGGAAACTCTACTGAATACAATATGAAAGCTATTAAAAATACATGTCCTTCCCACAATGAATATAATTTCTGCTCCAAAAATTTGAAAAGATTTTTGTTACTTCACTTTGGAAACTGCTTAGCACTGATAAATTAATTTCATTTATGGTTGACTGATTTTTTTTTTTTTAGCAATTATTGCACAAGCCTGGGAGATCACTCACTGTAAGAAATAGAACCTGCAAGCTGCTTTAAAATGTAGTGAAAATTTTACAAATACTAAATCTAGCAGTTAATGAGGTTGACATAATATGCTTAAATATTTATTAATTTTTATTTCATGGCTTATTTCAAGTTGATAATTTTGTCTGTGTATTTTTCATGTCTCAGATATTTTCCAAGATCCTAAACATCTTCTTTTTGTTTAACAGCTGAAATGACCCTGTATTTGGTTATAGGTAGTTGGTTGTTCTTGCTAGTTGTTCAACAGATAGTTCTTGCTCTTAGTCCTTAATTGGTGTGAACAGCTTCTCTCATATATGTTTATTTGTTTATCTATTACTTTCTTTTTTTTAATTTAATTTTATTTTTAAACTTTACATAATTGTATTAGTTTTGCCAAATATCAAAATGAATCCGCCACAGGTATACATGTGTTCCCCATCCTGAACCCTCCTCCCTCCTCCCTCCCCATACCATCCCTCTGGGTCATCCCAGTGCCCTAGCCCGAAGCATCCAGTATCGTGCATCAACCCTGGACTGGCATCTCGTTTCATACATGATATTTTACATGTTTCAATGCCATTCTCCCAAATCTTCCCACCCTATCCCTCTCCCATAGAGTCCATAAGACTGTTCTATACTTTTAATTTATATACACATACAGTTGACCCTTGAACAAGGCATGGGTTGCACAATTGAAAATCCACATATAACTACAAACAGCACTCCATATCAGTGGTTCCCCATTGACAGATTCAACTAACTTTGGATCATGTATTACTGTAGCATATTTCTTGAAAAAATTCCAAGTATAAGTGGACCTGCACAGTTCAAACCAGTGTTATTCACGGTTCAACTGTATTTGATGTGGTATATTTATACAATGGGGTATTCAGTTCAGTTCAGTTCAGTTGCTTGGTCATGTCCGACTCTTTGAGACCCCATGAACTGCAGCATACCAGGCCTCCCTGTCCATCACCAACTCCTGGAGTCCACCCAAACCCATGTCCAATCATGGACCAATCATCCAACCAATTTCATCCTGTCGTCCCCTTCTCCTCCTTCCCACAATCTTTCCCAGCATCAGGGTCTTTTCAAATGAGTCAGCTGTTCATATCAGGTGGCCAAAGTACTGGAGTTTCAGCTTCAACATCATTCCTTCCAAAGAACACCCAGGACTGATCTCCTTTAGGATGGACTGGTTGGATCTCCTTGCAGTCCAAGGGACTCTTAAGAGCCTTCTCCAACACCACAGTTCAAAAGCATTAATTCTTCAGCACTCAGCTTTCTTTATAGTCCAACTCTCACATCCATATATGACTACTGGAAAAACCATAGCCTTGACTAGATGGACCTTTGTTGGCAAAGTAATGTCTCTGCTTTTTAATATGCTGTTTAGGTTGGTCATAACTTTCTTTCCAAGGAGTAAGCATCTTTTAATTTCATGGCTGCAATCATCATCTGCAGTGATTTTGGAGCCCAAAAAAATAAAGTCAACTGCTGTTTCCACTGTTTCCCCATCTATTTGCCATGAAGTGATAAAAAGAATGAAATGATACTATTTGCAACAACGAGGTTGGACCTAGAGATTACCATACTGAGTGAAGTAAGTCAGACAGAGAATGACAAATACAATATCTCTTATAAGTGGAATCTAAAAAAATGATACAAGTGAATTTGTATACGAAATAGAAATAGACCCACAGACACAGAAAACAAACTCATGGTTACCAAAGGGGAAGAGGGGAGAGAGAAATTATGAGTTTGGGTTTAACACATACAAACTACTATATATAACATAGATAATTAACAAGCACCTACTATTTAGCACAGGCAACTTTACTCAAAATTTTATAATATCCTATAAGGGAAAAGAATCTGAAAAAAAGATATATAAATGGATGTATAACTGAATCACTTTGCTGTACACCTAAAACTAACAAATTGTAAATCAAGTAATACTTCAATAATTTTTTTAAAAAAGTAATCAGAACTCTGAACACAAAAGAAGAAATCTCTATGTACAGAAAGTTGCAAGTAGAATGTAAAGTACATTTTTTTTTCCCTGAACAATCTAAGATCAAGTTGTCAACCTGATGCCCTACCAACTCCATTATCCTTTCAGTGTGTATTGACTACAAATCAGAACATCCGCCTTTGCAACCCCACACATCCATCAACCTAGGAAATTAACACTGACACATTACTACCATCAATCCTTAGATCTGATTCGAGTTTTGTCAGTGTCCCAGTGACAACGTTAGTGGCACAGAAATAAAGTTCAGAATTGTGGTTTGATTGCCTTTTGTTAGATCTCTTCAGGCATTCTTTAGTTTGGAGTCATTCTCAGGCTTTCACTAACTTTTATGAATTTGTCATTTTGAGCGATTACAGACCAGGTGTTTTCTAAAAGTTTCTCCTGATTTGAAGCTGTGTGGTATTTTCTCTTCCTCGACACTAAGGCTGCCTCTTTGTGAAGATTAGCACAGAAGTGAGCTTTGTTCTTCTCATTGCATTGGATGTATCAGGTAACAAATGTGATTTACCCCACCACTGATAATGTATACTTTGTGAGTATATGGCTAAGGTGGTATGTGCCAGGCTTTTCTACTATAAAAGCTCTACTTTTTCCACTATAAAAGCATTATAATTTTATATTTGTGACTTTATGTATTTTATGAGGAGGTGTTTTCAAACTCTGTAAACATCCCAAACTTTATTACATTTTGTCTACATATTAAAACTATAAATTCACATTGATACCTCAAATTCCAATTCAGTACCACAGAGGTTGCTCCATGTTTCTCTTTTCCATACTTGTTCTTCCATTCTCTGTCTGCCAAGAAGAAGCTTGGCTTTCATCATCCTCTGTATGCATATTTAATCAAATAACTCAGTACATAACCATCTCTATGCCTCAGGCTGGCCTCGTGACCCTGTTTGGGCACTAAACTTGACATTGTGTAGACTCCTCCATGGACAGCCTCTTTCCTCTGGCTCAGTCTCTGATTCCTGAATCTGCTTCAGCTAATAGCTTTAATACTCTTTCTGCCTTATACAATTCCAGGAATGGAAGAGAAGAAAGAGGGCTGAAGACAGAAAGGAAAAATAAGAGGAAATGTGTGAAGAAGGACTATCTGGCATGTTTGCATTTGTATCAATAGGAAGCTTTGTCTTATAGAATTCTTACCTCCTTCTCACTTCCCTCCCCCAAGATTAAAGAAAAGGTTAGCCATATAAACTACCTAGTCAGAAGGCTCTTACTTCAAGAGAGGCTTATGGTATTTAATGGGCATACCAAATAATTATAAACATGTATGTGCTTACCAAATAATGGTTCTATGTTATTATATTTTACACACTTCACTGGGGAAGGACTTAATTATCATAAAGTTATTAATACAACTGTATATCATACTCAGTTTACACATGTTCCAGAGATAATTTTCTATCTCTTATAAAGGAACACATTTTATGAATGACTTAATTAGATGGATTCAAAATTACCTTTATAAGAAAGTCACTTTCAATTACTTACATTATGTTACCTTTTCTTGAGTCGGAGAAGATGGGGAACTTTCAGCTGGGATATCACAAACTGTCATTAAGCTTTTATTAACTTTAAAACTTACCTCTTAGTCTTGGAGAAGTATGTCATTTATGTTGTCTCCTGTAGTGAGTTTGAAAGATTGATACAAGTCATGAAGTATCAATGGTGTTAACTTTTGAACTCATTAACACACTGTTTATTTTAACTACAGATAAAGTGTTGTACTGCATTTCTTATAGTTACTGTATTAAATTACATAGCACTTGGAAATGCTTACCCGGTACCTCTTAAGTGTTTATCAAACAGGAGTAGTGTTTTCATTACTTGCATAATCATTTCACTACTGAAGGTGAAGTAGGGGGTGACAGAACATAGGGTTTTTGAATTCTAGTTGTATGCTTCATTTTTAGTTCCTTGTTTCCCTGTTTTGTTTTTGTTTTTACATAGCCGAGTTTACGGAGAAGGCAATGGCACCCCACTCCAGTACTCTTGCCTGGAAAATCCCATGGACAGAGGAGCCTGGTAGGCTGCAGTCCATGGAGTCGCAAAAAGTCGGACACGACTCAGCGACTTCACTTTCACTTTTCACTTCCATGCATTGGAGAAGGCAATGGCACCTCACTCCAGTGTTCTTGCCTGGAAAATCCCAGGGACGGCGGGAGCCCGGTGGGCTGCTGTCTCTGGGGTTGCACAGAGTCAGACATGACAAGTGACTTAGCAGCAGCAGCAGCCGAGTTTAACAATGCCCTTGTCTTTCTTATAACACAATAGTAATATAATAAAGTATAAACTCTTACATATAATATATAAGCTATAAAAATATACATACTCATTTTAAAAAGAAAAGACACTTAAGCTTACAGTCCTTTTCTTAGGAGAAACTTCTTGTCTTGCTTGGATTTCTGCACATTTTGTGAAGAAACACTGACACCTTCCATTCCAAGCTATCTTTTAAAGATACTTGTATAGAAAACAACACTGAAAGATACAGAAACCATCTTTCTGTAGAGTAGAGGGCAGATTATTTCTAGATCAGGGATTAAAAAAATGGTATCTCCCTTTATGGCAAAAGTTGGGACTATTTGCCAGCAATGTTTGCTCTCTTATAAGTCCAGTGTTTCCTAAGGTTGGTTTCTCAGCAGTGACACAAACTCATTGGATATATACTGCGTTTATTCAGTCCTCCTTTGCATCACACTCATGGCACTGGGGAGATAGGGACAAAAAGAACTGCTGTCAGTACTGGAACTCTTACCACTTGCTGTGCCATGAGGAACAGTCCTTAGTCTCTGACCTAGAAGTCTTGTGTCCTCTGCCATGATCTGTAACAGTGTGACAGGCTTACTTTTGAGGTCACAAGTAGGGTAAAATCTTTTTTTCTTTACAATTATTGACACATTTTTGCATTATTTTTGATCTTTGTCATATTCTCAGTTCTCACACTTTAATATCATAAACTTTCCTATACAAAATAATGCAAAAATATCTTCACTGGCTTTATGATCTTGCTTTTTCAAAGAATTCACATAATGCACCAATAGGTCCATTAGAGAGGGTATTTGAGGCAATTGTTATTAATCTGGGTGATCCAACTAGTGAAAAACACATAAATAATATCAGGGAAAGAGAAATTCTTTTTGAGCTAGAAATCTTGTGTCCTGTCTGCATTTCTGGCAGTTTAGCTCTTGGTAATAAACTCACAGTGTTGAGATGATCACTTGCCCACTCCAGATGCTCTAAGTGCTTGCTTTAGAAGAACTGCTTATAGCAAAACTGTCACATTTCTAGGAGTCTCACATTTTCAATGATCTCTACAGAGCCTAAGAGTAAACATTCTTCAGAACTCTCAGGTTCATCCTATCTGCAATTAAGAACTCCTTCAGAAGGTTTCTACTTTCTAAAAGGATCAGAGAATTTATAACTCACCATTGCTTTTAGAAATCTCATGATTTCTATTGAATGAAAGGCTTGGTCACCACAGATTTAAGACTTTAATAAAATATTATAGGTAGACAAAAGTCCTCCAGATATAAACTCATTTCATCAACCCAGGACCTTCTGTAGACTAATTTCCAATTCATATAAATTCTCAGTAATGTAACTGAGTGCCTCTAAGGATGCAAGTGAAAAAAATACAGCCATACAGTGAATTTAACAAGGGTATGCTCACTGACAAAGTGGAAGTTGACTGCTTTAATGCAGATATAAGATGCCATTTGTTTTCACTGATATTGATGGCTTATATATTTTAAGTCTCCAAGAGTAAAGTTCCGCACTCTTGGCTAAAAAGGAGTTCTTTTCAAAATTATATACTGCCCTTGGTAGGGTGATGGCAAACATTCATTTCATGATTTCACAAATTTATATTGAACTCTTTCTGCGTGTCTGATGCTGTGCAAGGCCTGAAAGCTATAGCAATATATATATATATGTATATATATATATGTGAATATATATATATACATATACATATATACATATATATATGACAGACTCATTCCCTGCTCCCATTGAGTTCATCAATGGATGAACTAACAATTATCAACTCTAAAACTGTAGTTTTGATAAGTGTGATGTGTGACAGTATGTGATACAAAATTAGCCTGCAGGGTGATGGAGAAGTCTTTTGTCATGTTTCAAAGAGCTCCTATTCCAGAGGTCAGCTATTAGTAGCTACTGTTCTTTGAGAGGTTGCACAGTCACCATGATTCTTCAAGATCAGAAACATGACTGCTTCTCTCATTGCATTTCTTACAATCCTCTTCCATCTTTTACCCAAATCTCATCCTACCCAATCCCAGTACATGTCATATTTAAGTATAAAACCTCAATTACGCCACTGTCACAAACTGAATTCCCTAGAAAGCAGACTCTGAGTTTAGGAGCTTTGTTTATCCATACATCTCTTTGGATTAATACATATGGAAGGTAAGGAAAGGAGGCAAGATTGGACAGATGGTTAAATTGCACTGCAATGCAATCTCAGTGATGGCTGTAGCTAACTCCATGGAGAGCTCTAAAGATCTGATTGTCCTTCAAAATTGCTTTGAGTTAGAGAGTGGTGGTTAGCTCTTTATAGTCCCAGTTGATCAGTCACTGCATGCAGTCTGCTCTAGGAAAAAGGTGTGACCTTGAACAAGGAAGTTCTCTCTAATAAAAGCATCTCTTAAAAACAGCTGTTTGCTGACATCTGTCTGCTGCGGCACTTCTAGCAGCCAGCGGGCAAGATTCTTCATTCTCAGAGGATGTGTATCATGCATCAAGGCATCCACCATAGCTTCTCTCTCTTGTATACAGAGTTTCATAAACAGGTTCCTCTATATGAAATGGCCATACACTCCATTTCTCTTAATATCTTTTAACTCCCCATTCAAGTCTTAACTGAAACTTCTTGAAAGTTTCTCTTGATAGACTCTCCCCCATAGAACTCTGTCTGTTTCCTACTGTAGACCTTATCATAGTATAGTCTAGATGTTTGCTTACTTTCTGGATCCTCTTCAAAATTTTGTACTACTTGAGGATATAAATTAGTCATCATTGTATCATCAATGCTTGAAATCATGGCCACTATGAGGCAGACCACCAATAGTTGATTAAATGATTGAGAGAGAAAAGGAAGGAAGGAAGAGGGGAGAGAAAAGGAGAAATAGAGTAACAGATGTGAAGACGATCAAACTACTCTTTAATTTCTGATCTTCTAACATGCTAGCTGCATGGCTTTGAATACATTATTTTAACTAATTTTCACTGTCCTTCATGTGTAAAATAGAAATAATAACTCTCACTACTAGGGTTTTAATGTATCTGTTTCAGAAGAGATGCCAAGTATATTTTGGTTCTTTCTCTCCTCCTCTTCCCTATGAGCAAGTACGGTAATAAACAAGTGTCTTCTCTAATGCTCTCTGAGTCTATGCAAAGAATAATGCATTTTGTTCATACCACATAAAAAATAAAATGTTGTCATTTGAGGAATATTAAAAAGTTAATGTGGTGGAAGCCTGACACGTGTGAGGTCTGAAATTAATTATAAACAAGTAAGTAGTTTATTGGATTGAAGTGACAAAATTAGAAAGTAAGAAAATATTACAACATTGGGTTTTACAGAATCTATAATGTCTCCTTCCCTGGGTCTGGGTAATACTAGGACAACATCTGACTTTTATCACATGGGAACACCATAAAGTTCATAGCATTAGATTTTCAAATTGATTTTTTTTTAATGTTGCTTGCTTTCCTCAAATACATGTCATTATGCAGGAGACCTAAAAGGACATGGCTACTGGATGCAAGTAGGCTCTTGTATACGGGACAATTTGACTCATAGTCTCAGTCATGATTCTACCTCTTCAGATTTGGTTTCCTGTGCCTTAGCGTAGGAACAGGCCCTTCTGTGTCCTGTACCTGACACCAGTCCTGGGCATGCCACCATTGCCCAGAGTCACACAGCTAGATCTCAGCCAGTTTCATGGAATGTCAGGGCATGACAAAAATAAGTCTTATGCTTTTCTGGTCTCCACTTGTTCTACTTAAGCTCTCTTCAGAACAGCTTTCCTCAGGCTCTGAGACCGTCCATCCTCTGTACGTGCCCAGTCCAAAAGATTGGTGGAGGAGCTCTCTGACCAGTAAGGCTGGCTGCATTCTGGGCTTCAGCCACAACTCATCTTTCTCTTTCCTCAAGGTCCAGGGGGCACTGTGGGTGATGGTAAAGAGCTGCTCAAGGAGCCAGATAAGATGCAATTTAAAGTCTGGAGGGTCTCTGAGTGATAAGCTGTCAATCTTTCCCTGATCACCCTAGTCCCATGTGATCTCTCTTTTTGCACACTCATCAATATTCTCTCTTTAGATTCCTCTGTATAAGGTTATACAGTTTGGTGATAACTTTCAACAAATTGACTACACAATACAACAAAAATCTTTAGATGTACAATTCAAAGCCTTTAAAATCTGACTTCTATTTACCCTTCAAAGTGTGTCTTAGATCTCAAATATACCAATTTCAGGGCAAGATGGCCCTTTATTCCTCACTCTGACTTCACACTGGCATTAGTCTTACCCTGACCACCTATTTTTAACATATTACCAAAGTGATTTCTTTTTAAAATAATATAAGCCATATTGCGTCTCTCTTCTACACAAAAACCCTCTAATAGTTTCCTTTGTGTGCTGTGCTTAGTTGCTCAGTTGTGTCCGACTGTTTGTGACCCCATGAACTGTAGCTCTCCAGGCTCCTCTGTCCACGGGGATTCTTGAGGCAGGAATACTGGAGTGGGTTGCCATGCCCTCCTCCAGGAGATCATCCCAACCTAGGGATCGAACCCATGTCTCCCGCATACCAGGCAGGAGACCTAGGTTCAGATAGCTTAACATCTGAACCACCAGGGAAGCCCAAGAATATTGGAGTGGGTAGCCTATCCATTCTCCAGGGGATCTTCCTGACCCAGGAATCGAACCTAGGTCTCCTGCATTGCAGACAGATTTTCTTACCAGCTGAGCTACCAGGGAAGCCCTTTATCACCAGGGTCTCCTGCATTGCAGGTGCATTCTTTACCAACTGAGTTACCAGGGAAGCCCTTTATCACTCATTAAAAAAAAAAAAAAACCTATCTTTATCATAGCTCATGAGACCCTTTGTGATCAGCCCCAACTCCCTGCTCTCTCTCCATGACTTACCTTTCTACCGCCTTCATTCTGTGCTAACTACACTGGCCTTTTTGTTTTTCTTAATATACCAAACATATTTCCACCTCAGGATCTGTGCATTTACTCTTCTTTCTGCCTGTACTGCTCCTTTCCTGACTATTTTAGTCTTTTCTCATTTCCTCAATTTCCTATGTTATCAAATGTCTCCTTGACACAATGGTTTTCATTAACCACTGACTTACACTATTATGCACCACCTTGCCTTATCACTTTCAAGCCCCCTGCCATTTTTATTTTTCTTTCGACACTATGCACCATCCTACACAACATATGTTCTATTATTTGTAAGCATGTATATTGAGTTTCTCTTTGAAACCAAGAGTCTTGGAACCACAAACTTCATTTTTATATTTCCACTTCTAGCATACCACAATATGCTTGGCATAGAATTGGGCCTCGATGTAATCTTATGGAGTGATTACACAAATGAATACATAAATGTCAAATGTTTTCCCCTCCTGCGTGTTTGCTTAGGTTTTCATTTTCCATGCATGCCACTGCCCTTCCCTTCTTATCCTGGCCTTTATTTCTAATTTTGTCCAAGTACCATGTCTCCTGTATAATCTGTAATAATAGTACTATTCATGGTATGCTTTCCCTCCTAGGAGCCCTTATCTAAAGAGTTTTGAAGATCAAACATATTTGGCAATCATGAAGCACAATATTGTTGTTTACTAGGAAAAAAAAACTCTAAGGTCCTTGAAGGCTATGACATTCTTCTGTTTTTTTTTCTGTATCTCTAGTTTCTTCTTTGTCTCTAAAGTTTAATAATATTTTACAGAATCTGATTAATTCTACATACATTTATAAGATCATTGTCTTAACTAATCTTTCCCCAAATAGTACTATAGATATTATCAGCCATGGCTTATTCTGTTCAGGTAAAATAAATTTGATTTTTGTTAACATAAGGTATTCAGTGTAAGTTTATTTCAATTAAAATGTGCAGTTATTCTGGTCCTAGTTCAGTTCAGTCACTCAGTCATGTCCAACTCTTTGTGACCCCATGGACTACAGCAAGCCAGCTTTTCGTGTCCATCACCAACTCCCAGAGCTTGCTTAAACTCATTTCCATCAAGTCAGTGATGCCATCCAACTGTCTCATCCTCTAGATCAGTCCCAATACCAGTAGCCTGGAATTTGAATAGCTGCAAGTTTTTCTTATGTCTGAACCATTTATAATGATACTTTAGGCAAATCTAGGCCCCTTCTGTTATGTGAAAACACAGAAAGAAGATAGCTGTCTATGAACCAGTATGCAGGCTTTCATTAGACATGAAATCTGTCAGTGCCTTTATCTTGGACTTCACAGTCACTAGAATTATGAGAAATATACTTTTGTTATTTGTAAGTCACCCCATCCATGATAATATATTACAGAAGCCTGGACTAACACACAGGACTGTGAAGAATTGACCTTCTTGTGAAAAGCTTTTGAAAATCGTAGGTGAGTGACAATAGGTACACCATGGATAACCACTGCCAACTCATTATAAGTTATATTGTAAATCACCAAGCAATTTCCCCTTCACTAGTATATTCTGATGTTGGTGTTGGTCATATCTTAACACAGGAAAAAGATGTCCAGTACTCCAAAAGCATGCTCTTAAATAAGTGTGTCACATGGATAGGTGAGGGAAGAGGACACACAATACTTTTATACCAGAGCAAGAGACAGTTAGAAAGCATCATTATCAAGGGTGCCAAGGAGGGTTCAAGGTGAGCTAAATAAAGGTACACTAAATTAAACATTAATTAGGAGCCTGGCAGGCTTCAGTCCACGGGGTCGCAAATAGTCGGACACAACTTATTGACCACACACATTAAATTAAATATAAAAGACAATAAAGCAGATACTTCCTGGATGTACATAACAGACATATAGCAAGATATTATAGCAAAATTGATGATGATCACTGCAGTGCTTATATATATTTCAAATAGATTTTATTGATTTATTAAGTAGAAATTGTATACAATTTATTTTTAAAAGGCCAATTCCCAGATTGAAGGGCAGTATTCTCTACAAATATAGACTATTTCTTGCCCATAAATGGCCAAGGTTGAGCCATGTAATCCCCATATAATTCAGAAGTAGAAAACACAGAATGCCATTTTAACCAAGCAATAATTGGTTTCTATATTGCTTACAACTCATATTTGGAGCTACATTTTGGTCACGTTCACCCATACATCTTTCTGAGAAGAAACAAAAATTGGACCCCTGATTGAATTTGGTAAAGTGAACATGCCATTTGTCTCCTCTTTCCTAAGTGACAGAAAGTGAGAATGTATTAAAAGTATATAAATTTTCAATAACAGTGCAGAATACAAAACAACAGAAAGTTGGAAATTAATTGAATAGTGACTGACTTAGAAGTTCCAAAAAACTTAATCTTAAAATAGAAATGGGAAAGGCATTCTCAATTCACATTTCAAAGCTTTAAATGGTTTAGCAATTGATTGCATAAGGTCAGTTGGTTTACAAACAAGAGATTGTTTAAAAATCTGTTTAAGAAGTAATTTGACTCCCCAATCCCATGCCCATATCTATCCAACAATGCATTGGTTCTCCCATTCTCCAGGAGAATGCTGCCAGGCTTCTGGAAGGGCTATGATGCTCGCCATGCAGGAGGCTGGTAGTCTCTTTACCGGGGATTACCACTTGACTCCCACATACACCTTGGATATAAAAACAATCCAAAAAGTCACTGACACTGAAGGCTCACCAAGGAAATTACGCATTCAGACTACCTCACAGTAAAGATGAGAGTTGATAAACATCTCCTTCCACAACAGCAGAAATTCCAGTGGGTGTTTCAGTGCCCCTACTCTCAAGTATGAACCAGGTAGCACCAGACAGCTAAAGAAAGCATCTCACATGAAATGCAGATAAAAATAAGTAGGGAAAATGGACCAAAACTAGGGAAAAAAAAAAAAAAAAAACCTCTTAGAAGGTATTTGCATAGTTAGGGAAAATAATTATTACGTTTTGGAAAAATATACTCATTTATTGAATAGTTTAGCTGAGAATAGTAGTTTATTGGCCATAATATCAACATTGACAATTAAGGGACAACGTAATGTAGTAGATAAAACATGGCTTCTGGAGACAAACTCCTTGGACCTGTAGTTTTAAAGTCTTTGAGAATATCACTTACTAACAGAACACCACTTATTTTTATCCAACCCCTCTGTGCCTTAGTTTCCCTTCTGTAGAATATAAGTGAAATAGTACTTACGTTCTAGACTAGGAAATAATGTTTGCAGTATTAAATAAATATTTTTGAAGTTTGTGGACAATGTCTGACACATAAGAAGCACACTAAAAATGTAAGAGATTTAACATTTTTGGCCTAAACAAGATGATGATGTAAGTGTAATACTAAGAATAAAGGAGTAGAAGTGTACGTGTGTATGGTGGAGATGAAGATGGAAAGAAAGGGAGGTAAATATTCATCTTTTACACTGGGAAAGTCATGCCTCACTGTAAAAATACAAGAAGCAACCTACACATGTTATTTCTAAACACAGTGGTCTCTCTCACATGAAAAGTAAAAATGTTTTTCAAGGGACCAAAAATTGGGGATAGGAGTAATTGGAGGAATATTAATTCTGAAATAAAATTTGAGAACTATGTGATTTGTTTAAACATAGGCAAGCATGACTTTGGTAAATTTACTTAGAAATTACATGTATAATATGAAAAAGAAGGTAGCCCTGGCAATGTTTAACTTCATATTCTGATATGATTATTTATCATTTTAACCATTTGTCTGAAACTTATGAATTTTTCTTTGGGCATGAAGCCCTCTTGCTACTTTTAGACCCTGTATTGATCTCTGCAACTCTCAGTGGTAGTCACAGCAGCTGGAAAACAAACACTTATGGCAAGGTTTTCTGCTTTACAATGTGAGTAGTGACACCTGTGCACACTCTCGTTGAATTTTAAGTGGCTGGAAACTTCATTATAGAACAAGCTAAACTATTTCCAAGGTATGGTATTACAATAAATGATCCCCTTAGCTGAACAGCAATAAGTTTTCTACCCACTATTATTTCACTAAACACCATGGCCCATAGGACAATGGGTGAAATTATGACCACCTGCATTTAAAGGAAGGAGAACAAACAGCACAGAAACATTAAAAAGGAATTAGGAAGGATATTATGACTCAGATGGTATTATCTATAGTCATGGAAAGCATATTCAGAGAAAATTACTCAAATTACCAAAAGACAGATTTACTTTATAGAAGGTTTGGCAAGACCCTAAGGAAAGAAAGGATGGTGAAGGATATGAGGAAAGCATGCATGTTTCTTGAATAATTCTTGTAAGCAAGGTATTAGATGGGCTCAGACATCAAAAACTAAAATCTGGGAGAGAAGAAACAGGAACACAAACAAGCAAAGGTGTCCCTGGTGGAAAGAACGGCTAGCGCTCATCCTTGCATGACAGTGGCCATGCAGAAGCACGGGTTTGAAGAAGTCAGAAATCAAAAATTTTACATCAAAAAAGACAATCTGAAATTTTTGAGTATTATTTAAAGGAAGAGAGGTTTGGTAAGAGGGAGGGAGAGACGTTTGGGGCAAACACCATAGTCCAGCCCCACAGGCCTCCTTTTTTGGTCTCCAGGCACAGTGGACTCTTAAAGAAGTTTCCAGCTATTGGATTTTAGCATACCTTCATAGGCTTACAAAACAGTAGGGATGTCTCTTTCTCTATGCCCATTACTAAGTTCTAGTAATACCATCCCCATCAATAAAGTCAACTTGGCAAGTGGGGATACATAAGAATTAGGTCTCCATTTTCTGAAGACAAACAGAAAGTTTTCAAAAACAAATTATTTTATATTCAAAAGCTAAGAGTTCTAATTACCATTCTTGTTATACTTCAACAGATTAAGACTTACTGGGAGAAATAAATATGATTTGGGTAATATGTACAGTGGCTTTCTGTAGAGGTGGGGAGGGCATTTTATTTCTATTTATTCTTACTTGGACAAAACTGAACAGTAAAGCTGATGGCTTCAAAGCAGACACTGTGATTGGAATCTGAAGCCATGTCCAGTGCATTAGCTGCCTGAGACTGCCTTTTACTCAACACATTTATTTTCTTGTTACTACAAACCATTTTAGAAGTTCTGGCTTGTATTCGTCTTGTTATAGCTAATTAAAATGGTAAGAAAGTAAAAATCTGAATTATGTGTTTTAAGAATACTTATAAATGGTTAATAGACTATTGTAACCTCTACATTCTCAAGTTAAAGGAAACAAAGTCTTACTGAATGACTGTTAAGTACTCTCCTACTTTCAGAAGGAGGCAGTCATATTTTAACTACTGCAATAACAAAATAATCCATGTATTTTACTAATAGGCTTGATTATAATCATTAAGTTTAATTTAAAAATCAGATTTTTTTTTCTATTATGTATGCTTTTCCCACAGCTACTGACTATTGTGATACTGACAAACTGATGAGTTTCTGTTATAATTTGTCTGGCCAAGTATCAGTTTCCATTATTGAGAAACGTAATCCATATTTGATGCTCTATGGGGCTTTCCAGGTGGCACCAGTGGTAAAGAACACATCTGCCAGTTCAGGAGATCTGACGCAGATTCGAACCCTGGGTTGGGAAGATCCCCTGGAGAAGGGCACAGCAACCAATTTGTATTCTTGCCTGGAGAATCCCTTGGACAGAACAGCCTGACAGGCTGCAGTCCATGAGATTGCAAAGAGTTGGACACGACTGTAGCAATTTGGCACAGCACAGCAATAATATAACTTAATAATGGTAATGATATGCCAATTTTATATCTCATGCTCTTTGTAAAAGGATTTACTGTGAAACAATACAGATATCTGCTTCACAGTCACAGGACAGTACATAATTCATTTTAATGCAGAGACAGACTCTGAACCTCATATGAGAAAGGCTTTATTTTACTCACTGACCACTCAGCACCTGAAACATAATAGTTCACATACACTTTCACTTAATGAGAGTGTAAGGAACATGAGAAAATAGGGCTTGTTTTGAGGTCATCTAATCATTTTCTTTAATATGCAGATATTTCAAGGCAATATAAAACTGATAAGGTCATCATATAGTTGTGTGTGTCTGTGCATGCGTGTGTGTGTGCGTAGCTGCTTGATCCCTTTGTGTTTAATCAGAGCAGTAGTAGACAACTGATGCTGTTTTGATCACTATTATGAAAGGCTTTCCTATGGGACTGGCATCAGAATCCTGGGGCTATCCTTGATAATGATGAGAGAGAGTGAAAAAAATACAGCTTCTGACATTCAGAAGTTGTCCTGACACTCACAGCAATGCCATGTTATTCTATTAGACACAAATATTCTCACAAAATACCATCCTCACACAAGGTTATTCTGAAACTATGATAAAATTGAGATCACTTAATTTTGTCTAAGCACAATAAAAACAATCTCAATAAACCACCCATAAATAAATGCTGCTTCTTCACTAATCACTTTTCCTCATTTTCATCTTCCCTCCCTAGAGATACCCTCCCTATAGATAACCCAAGCATATCACCCTTTCTGGCAGCATCCAATCCAGAGAGAACCCCTACTTCTTTAGACCTTCTTCCAATTACCTGACCAAAGCTCAAATCCTATACAGGTTCATTCTAACACCCTCTTACTGAGATAGTCCACAGTTCCCCGGGGTTGTGTGTTCTCCCTTGCGAAATGAATAATAGGTCCAATTTGTTCAGCTACAGGTATGTTCCAGGAGGTCTTTGGCTACAGGGCATTGATAATGACAAAAACAGGAACAGCAGCAACAAAAATTATCTATTGCTCACTTTACTACAGCCACAATCCTCCTTACTACTGCGAATGCAACACACACCCCCTCCTCAGGACATTTGTTCTCAGTGTTCTTTTGCCTGGATAATTATTAACTAGACATCTGCATTATCCCTCTCTAATTTCTTCTGTATCTATCTAAAAATGATTACTGGATAATAAACTGTTGCAAAACTTAGGGGTTTAAATAGCATTATTCCATTCTCACTCATGAGCATGTGGATTTTCTGGGGATCTAAGAGCTAGAATGGGCTTGTCTGTATTTTCTGCTTTAGGCTGTGGGCTCCACAGGATTGCGAGTCCCACTGTGCACTGAGCTCACAGTTTCATGTATACTCATTCTGTATTGAAGGGACAATAGTTATCTATAAGAAATGGTCTCATGGAAATAGCAGAGCCACAAAACAGTATTCCTCACTGCACAAGCACAGTCCAAGCTTTTGTTTTCTCCATATCTTCTGCTGCTGCTGCTGCTAAGTTGCTTCAGTCGTGTCCAGCTCTGTGCAACCCCATAGACAGCAGCCCACCAGGCTCCGCCTTGCCTGGATTAACTTTCCATTAATCAAAACAAGTCACATCATTGAGGCTAAAATCAAGCAGGGTAGTGGACTCCTCCTTTGGTGGCAGAACTACAAACTTATATGACAAAGGTTGTGGATATAGGGACAGGAGAAGAATTGGGACTAGTATCAATTAACTCAATCTACCACAAGATTTCTGTATAAATTTTATCTTTAAAGAGAGAACTTTCTCAATCACTCTAACAAATGTCACAGCTCCTCCATCCCCATTGCTTCCTTTTATCGAGCTTTATTTTCATTTGAAGTATTTATCACAGTCTGATCTATGTGTGTGAAATATTGTATCTGACTGCGTGTTCTTTATACAGAATTTGTCAACCCGCCCCAACACCACCCCTAACCATACACACAGGGTTGCAAGCACCAAGCAGTACAGAATTTGGTCTGACTTGTTAACTGCTGAGTCCTCAGTTCTGAAAATGCACCTGATACTTATAATACACTACATTACTATTGAGGACTCTGGGATTTTAAAGTCAAGAGGAGATTTTACAAAGACAGAAATATCTATGGACTCTGACACTTCAATAGGTAGATGATACTATTCTTTTATTGGCCCAAGGTGGAGATCACTGGGATTCTATAAAAAGAGTACTAATTAAACTATGTATAAAGTGAGACTATTGATATAGTCTTAAATATTGAATTATCATTCAGTAGAAATGCATATTTTAAGATGATAGGAAGAGAAAGGTCAGGTGATATTTATTAATTAAAAGTGAAAGTTAAAGTCACTCAGTTGTATTTGACTCTTTGTGACCCCATGTACTATACAGTCCGTGGAATTCTCCAAGCCAGAATACTGGAGTGAGTAGCCTTTCCCTTCTCCAGGGGATCTTCTCAACCCAGGGATTGAACCCAGGTCTCCTGAATTGCAGGCAGATTCTTTACCAGCTGAGCCACAAGGAAAGCCCAATAATACTGGAGTGGGTGGCCTATCCCTTCTCCAACTGAGCTATCAGGGAAGCCCTTATTAATTAAAAGAGGTCTATATTTTATTTATACAGACTGTTTCCAATTTAGAAATTATAATACAGAAGCAACAAGGATTGACCTAAATCCAACAGAGGAATAAAATAGAAAAACTAATACAATTTTAAAAATAACTATATAACAACTTTACTCTAGATAAGGTTCAATTTATATTGTTTTTCCATAATGCCCAACTATCTTTCTCTTCTTAATGACTATAAGGGCCATTTGTTTCTGGACATTTCACTGAAAAATAATGATAACTCATAACATTCATACATCCTGCAATGTCAATATGTATGATAAATTTGACAGTGAATGACATCCTTTTTTTCCCTGAAATTTGTTGAGATCTTTTTCTTAATACAGACAAAAATATAGGTCTAGCTACATTATAAGAAATTTCAGTAATATTTAGAAGTCAAGCTTAAAAATTACAAATTTATTGTTAATCATTTGATATATCATGAGAAATGCTGGACCAGATGAAGCACAAGCTGGAATCAAGATTGCCGGGAGAAATATCAATAACCTCAGATAGGCAGATGACTCCATGTTTATGGCAGAAAGCGAAGAACTACAGAGCCTCTTGATCAAAGTGAAAGAGGAGAGTAAAAAAGTTGACTTAAAGTTCAACATTCAGAAAACTAAGATCATGGCATCTAGTCCCACCACTTCATGGCAAATAGATGGGGAAACAGTGGAAACAGTGAGAGACTTTATTTTGGGGGGCTCCAAAATTACTGCAGATAGTGACTATAGCCATGAAATTGAAAGATGCTTGCTTGCTCCTTGGAAGAAAAGTTATGACCAACCTAGACAGCATATTCAAAAGCAGAAACATTACTTTCCCAACAAAGGTCCGCCTAGTCAAAGCTATGGTTATTCCAGTAGTCATGTATGGATGTGAGAGCTGGACTATAAAGAAAGCTGATGCTTTTGAACTGTGGTGTTGGAGAAGACTCTTGAGAGTCCCTTGGACTGTAAGGAGATCCAACCAGTCCATCCTAAAGGAGATCAGTCCTGAATATTCATTGCTGAAGCTGAAACTCCAATATTTTGGCCACCTGATGGGAAGAGCTGACTCACTTGAAAAGACCCTGATGCTGAGAAAGATTGAAGGCAGAAGGAGAAGGGGACGACAGAGGATGAGATGGTTGGATGGCATCACCAACTCAGTGGACATGAGTTGAGTAAACTCCGGGAGTTGGTGAGGGACAGGGAGGCCTGGCGTGCTGCAGTCCATGGGGTTGCAGAGTCGGACATGACTGAGTAACTGAACTGAACTGATATAAAAGAGAACAACTAAAATAAAGATGAAAAATTTACTTTTAAAAAATTCAATCTGTAAGAAATCTGAGTCAATATATTAAAATTATTTTGGGATTGAAATTTTGCTAATATTTCAGAGAAGAAATTAGATGCATTTCAAGAAAAATATGTTCGAATGCCTATAGATGTGGTCTGCACAAAGTGAAACAATCACATATTTGAAAATACAGTCATAGGATGAAAATAACACAGAC
Organism: Bison bison bison; assembly: GCF_000754665.1. NCBI lineage: Eukaryota > Metazoa > Chordata > Mammalia > Artiodactyla > Bovidae > Bison > Bison bison. The sequence goes on from NW_011495049.1 coordinate 93,197, forward strand.
AAATTTTTTTTTCCATTTTAAAATCAAGATTTCTTGGCACCAGTGAAGACTTTGGATTGTCCAAGTTGCCGAAATATAGGATCGAGGTTAGATATGTTTTAAAACTCAATCTCCAGTACAAACTCCAATACAGAATCAATCCCTCTGAAATGGTCACCCGTCCTCTGAGTACTCCAAGGACAATGAACTCCCTGTTTCCCAAGATACTCCATGCTAATTCTGATAATTCCATTTACTGAAAAAGTCTTTCTATGTCACTCCCCTGGAAAATGAAAAATAACACATAGTTATTTTTCTTTTGCAAGAAAATCTCCTCTATTTTTACAACTGCAAAAATAAATAATTAAAATCAAGACTAGGGTTCCAAAGCTAGACCTTCAAAAAAAAAAAAATAGTCAATTCATTTGATTGCAAATATTTGCAAACATTTTATTTCAGAGTTTTTGTTAACAGTATGATTTAGACCTCTTTTTAAAACTATAGAAAGATCCAGAAGAAGAAGAAAAAAATGCTGGCAAAGTATGATTAATAAAAAGAGCTTATACTGGAATCTAGAATTTTAGACCATATTTGAGGACACCAATTCAGTTCCTGTATTACAAAAGAATCATGACTGAGGTGTCTACATCAACAAACTGAAGAATATACACTATTCATAAAGAAGATAAAAATGAAAGATGGTAATTTTATTCATGTCATTTATTCATTTATTATGAATTTCCTTATCCAACATTTATTAGGTGTCAGATCCTATGTTAGGCACCTAATATTTCACAACAACAGGCTTTTATAAAATCATTATAGATGTATAGCAACAGAGACTTTCCATATAAAAGGTCTTGATACCAACCTAGTCAAAGAGATATAGGTACAAAACTGACTTTTACTAATAGAACACTGATGCTGTTGTGGCATCTCAGATTAAGAATGAGATTCATTTGTTGGTGCAGTAAGTTGGTAAAGGCAATGGTGTGCAAAATGACTGCAGAGGTAAGTAAAGTGCTGGTGACTGAGCCATGGCATTAGCTTCTACTCAACTGAGTTGATGGGCACAGAATTCAACACTGGCTCTTGATAAAATCAGCAAGTTTTCAACCAGTTAATCATGAATCAGCCAAACATTATCTGAAAAATATACCTTGGTGTAATCTATAAGTATTAACCTCTGTTTAGCTTTGAGATACAAAATTAAATGGACAGTCCAATATTTTGTCTTTTGGATGACTTATTTTGCTGAATATGACACCATCTGTTACTTTACTGGCAGATATACATAAAGGTGGCAAATAATTATTTAAAATGGTCATCTTGTTCTCTTGGACTTACTAAAGATAAAAGAATTACAACTGTAAGGAGCCCTAATAGAAATTCCAATTCCAGAAAACCCAGAAGGGAAACCTCTCCCTGAGCAATGGCTCTTTACTACTTTGAAAGGAGAAGAGAGATTTTAATTAAAATAATGATCTTGCAAACCTTTCACCTACATGAAATTTTTTTAGTTAATAATCTGTGTTACATAATGGGTTGTTTGAAGATTAATTGACTATGTAGAAACCATGTGTTCAGGGTCCCTGAAACTATCTGATATTCACAGTTGTATCAATTTTTCTTAATATACAGGTAGATGATCTGTGTTAAAATAATATCCTTGGAGTCCATTATCAAAAAGAGACTAATAATTTTATGAATATGTTGTACTTCATGAGATATCTCTTTGCATATTTCTCAAAAATATATTAATATCAGTCATCTACCTCTTTTAAAGTATGGAAAATTTGCAGATAAGATAAATACAACTTATTCACATAACAATCAATATTAGAAAATAAGTTTTCTAACACCTTGCATAAACTCAAGATACCCCATTATCCAGCTATTCTATACCATTTTCTTCACCACATAAGGATCCAGAAGATGATGTTATCCATAATTTTGTCCTCTAAAACTTGAAAACCTTGAACTGCACTGATTCCACCCAAATACCTTTAAGACTTACAAAAATTTTTTGTCAATTATTGTCCAATAAATTATCAAATAGCAAAACCGGAATCTTTGTTTAGACCAGAAATCAACAAACTACTCTACCAAGTTGAATCCAGTTTGGTGCCTTCATTTAGTAAATAAAACTTTACTGGACTACAACCACACCTATCCCTGTACTTACAGTCTATTACTTCTTTCACACACAATGGCACAATTAAATAGTTGCGACAGGGTCCTGGCCTATAAAGCCTAAGATATTTATAATCTGGCTATATACAGAAAAAATTTTTGATACTTGGTCTAGACTGCTTACTCTATTTCAATACTTCATCAAACCTTGTTAGCCCTACCTCTTAAATAAATGAAACTTTATTTAATGTATAAAGGAGAAGAGAGATTTTAATTAAAATGATCTTACAAACCTTTCGCCTACATGAACATTTTTTAGTTAATAATTTGTGCTACATAATGGGCTTTGAGATACAAAGCCCATTCTCCCTTACCATTACGCTCCAGTACAAAGCTAATTCAGTTCCTTACTATACATAAATGAATGAATATGACATCTTAACTCGCCTCATGTAGTCCAGTATATATTCATAATGCAATTCATGAATAAAAATGTCTATTTCCATATCTCAGCCTACTGAAATGCTATACTCACTTAAAGACCTCACTCAAATGGCTTATTTTTGTGTGAATTCTCTAGTTCTTCTACCTACTCTCTCTGACAGAGTGATTTTGCCTATTTTCTGTGATCTCACAGATTTAGTTCTTAAGTACATTATGGAATTCATCATATTGTATTGAAACTGTTTATGTGACTGTGTCATTTATCATATCCCAAGATTTTGGTGAGCACTATTTCTTACTCATCAGCAATTCAGTTATCTTTTATTAAAAAATGCTTATTAGATACCAATTGTGGCAGTTTTTCTTACAGGGAATAAGCATTTTTAATTACAATTTGAAAGATCCATGAAAAAGTAAAATGGTGAGTAATTAAAAAGAGTGCTTAGAGTCTGTTTTAGCTAGGGTGGTCGGAATAGACCATTTCAAGTTAGTGATACTGAGGATATCTTGGATTTGAATTATGAGAATTAGGTGGGCAAAGCTCTGACATATAGCATACTACCTCCCCATGGCTCTCCCTTCAAGGGAAAAAAAAATTAAAATTACAAATGTAAAGTCCCCAAGATTAAATTGATTTTGACAAGTTGTATAAATAGAAATAAGGACATTACAGTGTAAAGGATCAATTTAAGAAGTGGACATAAACCAGATAATGAGGAATCTTGCAAGTTACCTTGTACAAAACTTATTTTCCAAAAAGAGCTACAACAAATACCCTGTTTCACAGGTTGTTCCAGAACCATGCTGCTTTCCCCATCAAGAGATGACATCCATGTCAACTTCACATGAATCTAGCTTGGGCTTTCTGACTGCCGTGAGTAATACCGGCACAAGTGACACTCTATGAACATTCAAACCACACAAAGTGATAGTTTTTCTGCCTGGTCCTTCCACAGAGTGCTCACCCTTAGAACTCTGCTGTCATAATATAAGGAAGCTCAGGCCACATAAAGGGCCCCTTGTGGAGGGAAACTCGGCTTCTGGCTCTCAGAAACAATTGTTCCTAGCCAACAATGAGCATCTAACTGCTTCTTAAAGAGCTTTGGTTGCAGCAATAGATAACTGAAACATTTATTTAGGAGTTAACTTCACATCAAAATCTGTGCCTGGGAGAGAGAAATGAGTGAAAGTCACTCACCTATGTCTGACTCTTTGAAACCCCAAGGGCTATACAGTCCATGGAATTCTCCAGGCCAGAATACTGGAGTAGGTAGCCTTTTCCTTCTCCAGGGGATCTTCCCAACCCAAGGACTGAACCCAGATCTCCTGCATTGCAGCTGGATTCTTTACCAGATGAGCCACAAGGGAAGCGGAAAAGTATGGGAGTGGGTAGCCTATCCCTTCTCCAGCGGATCTTCCAGACCCAGGAATTGAACCAGGGTCTCCTGCATTGCAGGTGGATTCTTTACCAACTGAGCTATCAGGGAAGCCACAGATAAGGCCATAATTAAATCAATATGGATATTAATGAAATCACAGAAGAAAACACAAATAAGCAGTAATTGCAGAAAATTTTTGCTCTGGGTAAATGAGATCAGGTAATCTCAGTGACACTAATCTTAGGCATTTCTAAGTGAATTTAAATTCAAACATTTATCATTATATTTATCATTTTGTAATAGACTTTATTTTTTAGAGAAGTTTTAGGTTCACAGCCAAACTAAGTAGAGGGTAGAAATATTTCCCATATACCTCCTGTCCCCACACATGTGGAGCCTCCTCAATTATCAATATCATTTCCTTAATTTTACATTTGGAGACATCAATTTATATTTTATAATCTGGTTGCTATAGAAACAAGTTGACTTACATTACTGAATATTTCATACATTTTAAGTGCATTTTTACTGAAGCATGACACACTTAATAAAATATGTACAAACAATAGATATGCAGCTTATAGATTTTCACAAAAAGAACACAACTGTGAAGAGATTAAAAAAACAGAATATAACCAGCAGTTCAGAGGCCTCTTCATGTCACTCCTACCTCCCAAACAGCATCTAAAGTTGATTTCTAAAACATAAGTTAATTTTGCCTGACTTAAAATGTATGTAAATAGAATTGTACAGAATGTATTCTTTTATGATTTTCACTGTGCTATAGGTATGGAGATATATTACATTAACTCTCATTCCTGTACAGTATTTCATGGCATGTAATTATCAGCATTGACATACCATGCTATTCATGATGAACATTAGGGCCATTTCCAGCATTATTTAGAAAGTATTGTTACTAGAAATATATCTAGGAATAGAACTGCAAGATTGTAGGCTTCATATATGTATTTAAAAAGATGTCACCAGAGTGGTTGTACTACTAGAAATATTTGTCTATCTCCAGATAATGAACATTTTCTACTATGCTTCTTTCTAGAAATATTTTACAATTTGATTCACAATTCATCTAAAATTGATTTTATGTATCACTATCTACTTTTCCTATGTGTATCAAATTTATTCTATGCCACTCATGTTATAATATCATATTATATGTTCTTGAGTGTGTGTTTGACATTTGCCATGCAGATGCTTATGATATTTATCCATACTATACTATTTAATTATAATGTACTGATTCATAGTTGGATAATATTTCAATGCATCATTTATCTATTTATTCATTCATTCAATCATACTGTCATTTACTTATTCACTCCAGTTAGAAACACAATTGGGTCACTTCTAGTTTCATTGTTGTTCAGTCACTAAGTTGTGTTCGACTCTTTGCGATCCCATGAACTGCGGCATGCCAAGTTTATTATAAATAGTTTCTATAATCACTTTTTGCTTTAGTGAGCATATGCACACAGTTCAGTGGGTACATCGTCAAACTGATGAGTTCAATGTCATGCACATGCTCTAATTTAGTAGATACTGTGAAAGAGTTCTCAAAGGATTGAGTAGTTTTACAGTCCAAACACCACTGAACAGGTATTTTGCATATTTATAATTCATCAAATGACTTTGTATTTATCCTGTCTTGAAGTTGCTCTTCTAGTGGTGAGTTATGGTATTCCTTGCCATTTTAATTTGTATTTCTCTAATAACTAGTAGACTTGAGGATTTTTTCTAACATATTTATTGGTGATTTAGACACCTTCTTTTGAGAAATCCCTATTCAAGACAATTGCTCAATATTCTATGAGGATATTCACCTTTTTCTTATTAAGTTTTAAGATTTTTAAGTATATTCTGGATACAAATCTTTTATTTGAGTTATGTGTTATAAACATTCTCTTACCAAGTGGTTTATACCTTTTTTCTCTTAGTGGTGTTTCTTCATTAGTAAAATTTCTAAATTCAATATATATATATATATATATATATATATATAAAAT
>NW_011495049.1:99255-103747 GCF_000754665.1 Bison bison bison
TTACTTTTTAGCACTTCTATAAAATTAAAAAAAATATGCTAACCTCCAAGTTGCATATATTCTCTTTTTTTCTTTTTAATGGTCCACATATTTATGATGAATAAAATCATCCCTAACACTTTATAAGAGCCAGAGTATGCCATATAGTTTTGAACTGTATAATTCTGAAAATGTATACAATGTGTGAGGGTCTACATAAAACTCAATTATCATCTTTTCAGCAGTAAAATAGCTTGAAGCCACCCACTCCTACGAAGTTCCTAGAAGAGAATATCTTTTATTTCATGTTTAGCATTTGATCAAACTTTCATCTGATCTTCAAATTTGAAGGAGTTGGGTTGGCGAGTTGTATAATGATCTTTGTATTTCTGAGATTTATTTTGCCAAAGAAGGACTAAAGATCCAAAACTGTGCAGTAAAGGGAATTGAGAAGTAAAAACAAACTATGATTTCCTCAAGGTTTTGGATTGCCTAAATGCTGCCACAGTGTTTTATTCTCACTAATTAAAAATCTACCTTAAAATGTAAACTGTATTCAAAGATGAATTTGACAAAAATTAAAAGTATGCTCCCTTTCTCAATGACAGATGCATGAGAGATTCACATACAGCAGATGCCTGGTCACTCACACACATTCCTTATCATTTTCCAACACTTCAGACTGAGTGATTTTGACTGTCATTTGTTCCAGACCAAAGACTTTAAGGCCAGACGCAAATGTCTTTTAAATTGCATCTGATTAATATCCCTCAACAGCATATTTGTCACTTCCAAAGACTCCACATGTTGCTCTCCAAGGCAAACCTACTCCCACTGATCTGGAAATGAAATGAGGCATGGTGAATAAGTACTAACAGAGTCAAATGTGACTGAAACTCAGTAATCCTCAATGCTGGAAATTCAACATTAAGTTCCTAAAGCATAAACATAAACTAAAATTTTACTTTTTTTGTTTGCTTGTTTTCAAACTCTGGGTTCACTAAGTAAGGTGGCATCACCAATGTATAGATTTGATCAATGAATAATAAATAATGTGTTAGGTCATATGGAGTCCCACTTGACTGTTTCCATTCATTACTAAAGGGAAACAAGATCAAGGGTATAATTTGGCAATGTTTGGCATAGGCATCACCTCAGTTTTTTCTTACTGTTTCAAGGTCTCAATTCTACTCTTCGAAGAAAATGAGTTTTGTGAGATCTTAAGCACAAGAACTCTTCCAACCTTAGAAATTACATTTTCTCTTTCATAAGTTATCTTTGACCTTGAGTGAAAATGGATGGCTACCCACTAACATTTAAATACCATACAGATTCATCTTTATAAAAATCATTTTTGCCTCATGATATAATGAAAAAAACTGTTTATTCAGGGAAAATGAAGGAAATAAAAATAAATTCCCTAGAACTTTTAAGGCATTTTCCTAAGTTCACCTAGTAAATATTTCCTATTTGAAAAGATAACAAGAAAGCATTTTTTTTTCAGTTGATATTGTCAGATTCTCAGGCTCTGGACAGATCAGAGTAAATTCTCTAGACCAGTGGCAGCCTACAGAAATATTATCCATGCATCCATGAATGCATGTTCAGTCGTGTCTGACTCTTTGCAACCCCATGGACTATAGGCCCACCAGACTCCTCTGTCCATGGGATTTCCAATCAAGAATATGGAGTGGGTCACCCTCTCCTTCTCCAGGGATCTTCCCAACCCATGGATTGAACCAACATCTCCTGAGTCTCTTGCATTAGCAGGCAGTTTCTTTATCACTGAGCCACCTAGGAAGCCCATGCTAGCCACAAATATGATCAACATAGATCATTTTACATTTCTAATAGCCACATTAAGTAATATTTTTTAAAACAGGTAAAATTAATTTAACATGTTTTATCTAGCCTGATATATCAAAATATTATCATTTCAGCATGCAATCACTATAAACTATTAGTAAGATATTGACCTTTTTGGATACTATTTAAAATTCAGTATGTTTTTATACTTCCAGAGCAAGTAATTTGGATAAGCCACATTTTAAGTCTACAGCAGTTACAAGTATCTGGTTGCTACCAAATTGGGCAGTGCAACTATAAAATATTTGCAGCAATACTTGGAATAAAACCTAGTCTTTTTTATCCATCTATATTCTTTTTATGTCTATTCTTTCTAATTGTTCTTTCTGCCTTTCTTTTCTTTTTTTAGTCACCAGTCTTTTTTAGCTCTTTTCATTTTTAGATTCTCTAAACTGATTTTCCTTCAAACTAGCAAAAGAGACTATTGCGATTATAAAACTTTGATAGAAAGACATAGATTCAAAGAACATAAAGAATTGCTTAAAATTAGTGACAATTAGTTTGCTATAAAGTTTTCTTTTAATAGTAATTATTTTTGCCTGGGATAAAGCTATGTCCATCATTCATAAACTATTCAAACTTAGGCAAATTTACTTGATTCATTAAGTTTCAGGTTCCCAGTCTTTATAATAGAGGGAAACAATATTTCCTCATAGGACTGTTCTAAGAATTTCATGAAGTCATGCTTATATATGTAGTTTAAGACCTGATACATTATAAGCACTTAACACAAATAGATAAGCTTGTTGTCATCTAGGAATTTTTCATAAACTGGAAAGTGCAAGTGTTTTCTTTGTCTGACTTTTTCATTTGCCTTGAGAAGCAAAAATGATAATAAGCTGCTCCAATTCAAAGACATGCTAAACAGGAATCTCATTTATTCAAACTATTCCTCATTCAAATAGCAAAGCCTCACTGATCTTTTTAAACATAATAATTTCATTTACATTCAGAAAACTGATATTTTCCAACTCATTCGGAATATTTTCATTGCATTGTACAAGAAATTCAACTTTGAGATAAGATTTTAAGGTCTTCCGATCCAATAAAACCTGATTAAAAAGCTATATAAAATTTCATTTTTAAAAAATTTTTAGTAAAAGAGAAACAACATTTAAAATACATGCAAGTTCTCAAGTAGTCAATAATTTCAATTAACTTAAGATGTTTTCCTTATTACACTAGAGATATGAAAGTGTGCAGTGCAATCTATTTCATTTGGATCTTATAAAGATTATTTTTGCCATTTTTATCTAATTATGCTTATATCATCCTTCTACCCCACTCACCAAATCCATTCTTCTCAAGGTACTTATTTTTCCCAAAACTTTAAATAAGATTTCATTTGTATGTCAGAGACTTAATGTTATTTTTAGAATGAAATCCAAAGTCTCTAAGAAGTCTTACTGATCAGATTCTGTCCTGCTGAACTCATTTCCCATCAGTCATCACTATGGCTCCTTCATTATATTCATCCATACTGGTCTTCTCTTCTTAAAAATCTCCATGCTTAAAAAAAAAAAAAAAAATCTCCATGCTTGATGCTCAGTTGCTATATTCTTTGCCTAGAATATTCAGCTCTCTCTTAATTAACATGCTGTTCTAGTTTCAAATTTCACCACTGGAAAGAATTTTTCTCTGACCAAACTAACTAAAGAAACAACCTAACTCAAATTTAAAGTATCCTTTACCCAGAATCCATCATTTCTAATCAACTGCTGTTTTCTTTACAGTTACTTTCACTTAAGTATTTGCTGACCTGTTTAAGGGATTCAGTCCTCTACCTATACAATATAAAATTATAAATATAAATATTCAATTAAATATAAGCCCTTCAGGTGAAAGACCACATCTATCCTATTCACCACTGAATCCCCACACCTAGGGGTTGAGTAATTAATAAATCCCTTACAAAGGGACAGTGCAGATTTGGATGGTCTCATTCCAAACATTTAATAGGTCACTCTTCGGGGGATAAGAATTTTCAAGGTGATGGATGATCTAGTAAGCATGGAGGAAGTAGGAGCCCAGTCTTGCTCTTGCTCCATACAGCCTGAGGAGAAAGAACCCTAGGAAGCAACCTGAGACATTGCTTTACTTCTTCAAACACTCTCGTCATCACTCTTCCAGGGTTATCAGCTCACTGGGGGCTGCTGCTAAGTCGCTTCAGTCGTGGCCGACTCTGTGCGACCCCATAGACGGCAGTCCACCAGGCTCCCCCGTCCCTGAGATTCTCCAGGCAAGAACACTGGAGTGGGTTCCCATTTCCTTCTCCAATGCATGAAAGTGAAAAGTGAAAGTGAAGTCACTCAGTCATATCCAACTCTTCACGACCCCATGGACTGCAGCCCACCAGGCTCCTCTGCCCGTGGGATTTTCCAGGCAAGAGTACTGGAGTGGGTTGGCTACTTGCCCCTAAATGAAAAACAAGTGGCAAAGGGAAGGAGTGAACAGTAAAATATAGTGGAGGAAGATGGACCAGACATGGATCTAAGCTTTAGGTTAAATGAATTTAAACAAACTGTATAAACCTCTGAGCTTCAATTTTCTCACCAATAACATAAAGGTAACAGTCATACCTGACTCATAATGTTGCTGAAGAGAGTAAGTTACATAGCCCATGTGAAGCCCAGAACACATTAGCCAT
>NW_011495049.1:103847-127105 GCF_000754665.1 Bison bison bison
AATGTTTTACCTTGCTTTGTTTCTAACTCCTTTTACTCTGATTCTAGTAGGTGTGACTTGAAAATTTTATCTCAATGCATTTGGGTAATGGAAGGAGAGGATTTCAGACACATTTATACAACCTATGTTACAGTCTACATCTAAAATTCCAAATGAAACTTAGAGTAGCTTTATTTTCCTTTGCTATTTTTTTGCATAAATCTCCTTTAGGTCTTTGTATAGAGAGGCAGTGAATTAGGCCAAAGTAGAATTTATATATTCCACAATTTTCTTTCAAAATTAAATTGTTATTCATTAACACTGCATTATGATAATTTCCAATAGCTACTTCATTATGGAAAACCAGTCAAGTAAATGCATACCATTAAGTTTTCATGTATGAATCCATATAAGTATATATTTTGTCACACAAAAGCAAAAGGTAAAGAAAACAGACCTCTGATGAAGAGGGAAGTAAAAATTATTTCCTTAAAAATTAAAAAAAATTATAAATTTTAGGTGCCACTGTAGAAGAATTTCATGACTCAAAAGATTTTCCAAATACAAAAGCAAAACCATTTAGTCTTTAGAATATGTCTCTCCGAAAGCGAAACCATTCTTAACCACTGACAACCCTTTAGATGTGCCTTGGGTGGTAAGAAGATGCTATATTAGTTTATGATTTTACAACAGACAAAATGGTTAAAAATTCTCTGGAGCTAGAGAGTCCCTGTCAACTCTTTCCCCCTGAGTTGCGTCTCAGACGTTCACAAGGCATCATCCACAGTGTCAACGTGCAGATCAGCTAAAGGTTTATGTACAAAGCTCCTTCTCCCTTTGTGTACATAAACTGAAGGACAAAACTAATCATTCAAGCTGTCATTTCAATTATTCGGAAGAAAGAATAGTTGAGAAGGCTAAACAACGATTAAGGAGAACACTGTTAACCAAGAAAGTAAAGTTTCAATTTTAATATGATAGCAGTGGAAACTTACAAAATAAAAGTGTATCTGTTTTAAAAGGACATTCTGTCAGTGCATATGAAGATGCTATAAAATCTTAAAAGTGGACCCCCAAATATGTTTACCTATAGCTATGTATATAGGACATAGATAATATTTCATGAAATATTACTAAAATCAAATTTCAAATATGGCACATTAAACACTGTTTTTCTTCTATTTATATAGTTCAAAACAACCAAGGTGATTATCCTTCAACTTTCCAAGCCAGTGTTTGGGCATCCTGTAGAATTAATTATAGGTTCCATTTGCAATGATGGAGCCAAGGACAAAGTATTGAACCTTATTGAAGTTCTTAAGGCTCTTGCTATAGAAATATTTTTCAATTCATACTCTTCCATCATTTTAAAACACAAAATACCTTTGGGAACTGTTAATGATTAATCCAAAATTTTTTAATACTCCACAAAAACCTGGATCTGTAGCAACCCAGTACAGTAGCTCCCATGGGATTTAGGATCCGCAAATAAGAACTGGAATTGCAGCTTTGTTGCAAACAGCTGTGTGATCCTACTCAGGATAATTAAAGTAAGTTGTCAGTTGTTTAAACAAAAAGTGGGGATGATAAAGGAAACTCATTTGAGGTCGGTAGTATGGATTTGAGAGATTATGTACTTGTGAGGTCTTTGAGGTATATACCAGGTTTACAGAGAGTCCTATAAATGGTAGTTTAAGAAAAAAAGATCACTGATGTACAGCATGCATGCAGAATGTGCAAAAATTATACATTCACAGTTTGATAAGTTAAAAAAAATCTTTTAACAATTTTTAAAGGTTACTTTCCATTTATAGTTACTACAAAATGTTGGCTATATTCTCACGTTAGACACTACATCTTACATCTGATAGTTTGTGCCTCCGAGTCTGCCACCCCTGCGTTGTCCCCCCAACACTGGTAACCACTAGTTTGTTCACTGTATCTGTGAGTGTGCTGCTTTTTTGTTATATTCAGTAGTTTGGTGTATTGTTTAGATTACCATGTAAGTGATATCATACAGCATTTGTCTTGGTCTGACTTATTTCAGTTACCATACATTTGATAAATTCTAACAAAGAGGATACACTCAAAAAATAATTTTATCCTTATTGGTATCACTATTTCTGTTCTTAAAATTTACATGAATGAATTATGGATTATGTATTCTTTGTGTATGGTTCTTTCATTACACACTATGCTTACTGTAAATAAATAAAGTTGGTGAAGTCCCTCACACCTTACACAAAAACAAACTTAAAATGGCTTAAAAACTTAAATATAAGACAGGATGCCATAAAACTCCTAGAAGAGAACATAGGCACAGTGTTCTCTGACATAAATCATTTCAATGTTTTCTATGTCAGACTCCCAAGGTAATAAAAATAAAATAAAAAATAAACAAACAGGACCTAGTCAGACATTAGCTTTTGTACAGCAAAGGAATCTACAAACAATACAGAAAGACAACTCATGGGCTGAGAGAAAATATCTGCAAATAATGTAACTGACAAGGGCTTAATTTCGAAAATATATAAACAGTTCATACAACTCAGTAATGACAGTAACAACAAAATCACCCCAACAAAAAATGAGACAACATAAATAGACATTTCTCCAAAGAAGATATACAGATGACCAAGAAGCACATAAAAAGATGTTCAACATCACTATCAGAGAAACAGAAATCCTGACTACAAGGACGCATCACCTTATGCTGATCAGACTGGCCATCAATAAAACGTCCACAAACAATAACTACTTGAGAGGGTGTGAAGAAAAGGGAATCTTCCTACACTGTCTGTGGGAATGTAAACTGGTGCAGTCACTGTGGAGAATAGTTTGGAGGATTCTTAAAAAACTAAAAATAGAGCCTCCATATGATCCAGTAATCTCACTCCTGGGCATATATCCAGAGAAAATCACAATTCGAAAGGACACATGCACCTCAATATTCACAGCAGCACTACTTACAATAGCCAAGACATGGAAGTGACCTCAACTTTCATAGACAGATGAATGGATACAATATTGTAAAGTAAAAAAAAAAAAAAAGAAAGAAACAGCAAAAAAAAAAAAAAAAGATGTGGTACCTACATACCTGGAGACGGAATTGGCAACCCACTACAGTATTCTTGCCTGGAGATCTCATGGATAGAAGAGCCTGGCAGGCTACAGTGCATGGGGTTGCAAAGAGTTGGACATGACTAAGCAACTAACACACACACATATGTACCATACCGGGAGAAATATCAATAATCTCAGATATGCAGATACCACCAACTTTATGGAAGAAAGTGAAGAGGAACTAAAAAGCCTCTTGATGAAAGTGAAAGAAGAGAGTAAAAAAGCTGGCTTGAAACTCAACATTCAAAAAACTAAGACCATGGCAGCCAGTCCCATCACTTCATGGTAAATAGATGGGGAAACAAAGAAATTAGTGACAGACTTTATTTTCTTGGGCTCCAAAATCACTGCAGATGGTGACTGCAGCCATGAAATTAAAAGATGCTTGCTCCTTGGAAGAAAAGCTAAGACCAACCCAGACAGTGTATTAAAAAGCAGAGACATTACTTTGCCAACAAAGGTCCATCTGTTGTCAAAGCTATGGTTTGTCCAATAGTCATCTATAGACATGAGAGTTGAACCATAAAAAAGCTGAGTGCCGAAGAATTGATGCTTTTGAACTGTGGTGTTGGAGAAGTTCCTTGGACTGCAAGGAGATCAAACCAGTCTATCCTAAAGGAAATCAGTCCTGAATATCCATTGGAAGGACTGATGTTGAAGCTGAAACTCCAATACTTTGGCCACCTGATGAGAAGAGCTGACTCATTTGAAAAGACCTGATGCTGGGAAAGATTGAGGGCAGGAGGAGAAGGGGACGAAGGAGGATAAGATGGTTGGACGGCATCACCAACTCAATGGACATGAGTTTGAGCAAGCTTGGGGAGTTGGTGATGGACAGGGAAGCCTGGCGTGCTGCAGTCCGTGGGGTCACAGAGTCAGACACGACTGAGCGACTGAACTGAACTGACATATGTACAATGGAATACTACTCAGCCATAAGAAAGAGTGAAATCATGCCATTTGGGCAACATGGATGGACCTAGAGATTCTCATACTATGTGAACTAAGTCAGACAGAGACATACAAACGTCATATGATATCACTTATATGTGGAATCTAAAGCATGATATAAATGGACTTACAAAACAAAAACAGACGTACAAGACATAGAAACCAAACTTACAGTTACCAAGAGGAAGGCTGGGAAAGGATAGATTAAGAGTTTAGCATTGGTAGATACAAGCTATTTTATATATTCATCTGTCCATGGACATTTAGGTTACTTCCATGTCTTGGCTACTGTAAGTAGTGTTGCTGTGAACACTGAGGTGCAGGTATCATCTCAAATTCTGGATTTCTCTGGATATATGCCCAGGAGTGAGATTGCTGGATTATATGGTAGCACTCTCTCTCTCTCTACACACACACACACACACACACACACACACACGTATACAACAGATAAACAACAAGGCCCTATTGTACAGTACAGGGAACTACATTCAATATCTTATAATAATTTATAAAGAAAATTTGCTGTGTACTAGAATTGAACACAACACTATATATCAACTGTATTTCAATTAAAAATAATAAAAATTTTTAAAGAAAAAATAAATACTATGCCTATGATGCATTTTTATGTTAAGCAACAGTGGTTGTTTAATTCTCAGTATTTTGCAACATTCCTTTGCACATTTATACTCAATGTTATTATCCATTTCATCACTAATAGACACTTGAGTGATTTCTACTTTTAAATTTTTTAAAAAGGTACTTCTATTTACATATTTGTATGTCTTTTGATGAACCTATGTATACATTTATGTCATATATATATATATAAATTAGAAATAAAATTGTTAGATCACAGGGTATATGTATGTTAAATATAGATACATACTTCAGAAGATTTTTACCTAGAGGTTATTCAAATTTACATCTCCACCACCAGAGTATGAAAATTCTAGTTACTCCATATCCTCACCAATATCTAGAAACAGTAATCTATTTGACTCGAGTAATTCTCCTAAGTATAACTGATGTACAGTAACAACATATATTGAAAGTACAATTTGGTACATTTTATAAATGCATATATATTATATATATTTGATATATATGTGTGTGTATATATATACAACTATCATGACAATTAAAAAAATAAACATCACTATGACCCCTAAAATTCCTTGTGTCTTGTATCCCTTTGTAATCTGTACTGGCCTATCCACTTTCTCCTACTTCTCATCCCAGAGCAAATACTGACCTGCACTCTGTCACGACAGATTGCATTTTTTAAAACTTTTATCGAAATGCCACCATGCAGTATAAGTCCATTCTGTTTGGCTTCTTTCATTTAGCATAATGATTGCAGGTTTTGTCCATGTTACTGTGAGAATCACTCACTCATCCCGTTATTGCTGACTAGGAGATGCCAGAGTTCTCTACTCATTTACCTGCTAATGGATATATGACTTGTTTCTAATTCTTGGCTATCGCTGCTATAAACGTTTATGCACAAGTTACTGTGTGAATGCATGCTTTCATTCCTCTAGGGTAAATGCCAAGCAGTGAGATGGCCAAGTCCTCCTATAAATGAATGTTCAATCTTTAGGAATGGGCCAAATTATGTTCCAAACTTGTTCTGCCCTTTTATGTTCCCACCAGCAACATGCGAGAGTATCAGTGACTCCACGTTCTGGCTGACATTTGGTATGAACCATCTTTTAATTTTAGCCATTGTAATGGGTGTGATTTCTCATTGTGATGATATTTTTATCGTTTTATAACATCTTTACTGGGATATAATTCATATGCCATAAGAATCACCCATTTAAATTGTGGAGTTTAGGTATTTTTAGTATATCAACAGAATTGTGCAACCATATTGCTATCTAATTGCAGAACATTTTCATTACCCGAAAAAAAAATGTATCCATTAACAGCAACTAATAATTCCCCCATTTGCAGCCACTAGAAACTGCTAAGCTTCTCTCCATTTCCATGGATTTATCCACTGTAGACTTTTCATAAAAATGAAATAAAACAATATGCAGACTTGTGTGACTGACATCTCTCACTTAGCATAAGGTTTTCAAGGTGTATCTATGTCAGAGCAAGCTCTGAATCAGGTCAAAGACAAGATCTGTGAATTAAGTGTTTCCAGGGAGTTTTCAGATGAGTCACACAGTGAAAATATTCTGGGGATGGGATTTCTTGGAGACTTCTGTACCTGATCTGTGGTTTCCAATGGTTACTAAGCTGCTTGTTTTCACAATTGCCAGGGTTGTGAGGGTGTTGGTGTTCAAAGCTACCAATGGAGCTGGAGAGAGAGGGGGAGAATAGGGCCATTTACAAAGCCACAGTGTTTGCTATTCCTACCATGATCCAGCTGTTTTTCCTTAGACAGAAAAAAAGAATCCTGTGTTGTGGCAAGTATTTGGATAATTTCCAGACTTCTGAAAAGTTCATTCTGATAATTCTGGCCAGTGTCTACATCACTTCTATGGAATAATATATTTTTAGATGTCCTTACTCTGTCAGTTTGAAAGTGCTTCTTTAACCAACTGATTCTATTGTGTGCAAGCTGTCTCTGAAGTCTTAAGTTAGTTGCCCCTATTTTGCTGTTCAAATTCACATAGGCTCCAAACACTATTTTTAAGATGCACATTCATACTGTTGCCTCATATTCTGACATATATTTGCACAGTATGGTGGACACGGAATGTATGAAAAAGCCACCCAATTTTACCACAATCTCTTTCTGACAAGTTTAAACATGGAGTTGCCACATATATTTGAAGACAAGTAAGTTTCAAGCTACTTAGAGCAATTCCTTGATTTGTGAGCTAAAATTTTATTAGGGTTCCTCTACATATGGAATTTTATTTCCTGCCTGACCCCTGTCTGCCGTTTATAGTCTACTACACAAATTAAATGTACAAGTTTTGGCGGCCCTGTTTGGGGGGATGGGGGAGGGCATATTTCAAATAATTGGTACAGATTGCTGGTACCAGGGACAGTTTTTAATTTTTCTAAACTTATTTAAGATGACATAAAATACACATTTTAGTTACCACTTCTCAGGTAGAGAGTCCTTTTTTTTTAGTTGCCAAAAAATAGAAAGTAAATTTAACTATATATAAAATCAAGCTACTTTAAATGCTTTAAATTGTTCGTCTGACCTAAGTTAGACTAGTCTTGCTCAGTTTCAGAATTTAAAGGATTATATACTCCTTTAAAGAAGAAAGGACAAAGTTCTGATCTTTCTTCCTTCAGTGAGTCCTAGTTACAGATCATACTTCCTGTGGTGCCTATGACAGAAGCAAATAAAGTAGAACCTCTTTGTAACTGACACCAGGACACATGAAAAAAGATCAAAGCATATTCCAAATCCAAAGGTTTCTATACACAATATTTGGGTATCAGAAGATATACTTATGTAATAATAGTCCACCAATAACTCATAGCAGTGAAGCCTTCAAATTTTATAAGGCATTCATATTCTTCAACAATTTTATATTTCTTCATGTTTTTATGGCCAAAATATTTTGTAGGGGAAAGAAAATATTTCATGGTTTCATTAATAATGTTACTAACACTTCTGTAAATTTTTCCAGATTTTTTTTTCATAGACTTTTTTAAAAAATGGAGATAGGAAGTGATTGACAGAGAGGAAATGGTGACTGGGAAAGCTAGAAGTCATTTTTAGTACTGAAATCTTTTTCTCTATTCTTTAATCTTTCCATCTCAATAAATATAAAATATGACTTCCATTTTTAACTTAGAAAAGACATTTAAATTGCAGAGAAGAACATAGGATAGAAATAACAAATATACATGAAACCACCATCAAATGTACAAATTTTCTCACATTTATTTCACATCTCTCTCTCTTTCCTTACGTATCTGAAATAAAGTATTAAAGATGAGATAGACATCCATTTTGCACTCCTTTGCATCTTATTATCCTCTCTCTTTTTTCCAGGTATAATAACTCTCACAATTTCAGTGTTTATCCATAGTTGTACACCTCACTCCAATTCTATTTTCAGGGACATTGCATAGTATTGTCTCTCTTTTTTTAAATTTACCAAAATATTTTCTTATCACAAACTTTTTTCAACGGTTTTCTTATATGTGTGTGTATCTGCAGTTTTCTTTTAGTTTGTTTCCAACTAAATATGAGAAATGAGAAAGAAAGGAATGACATCAACATAAAAAGTATTCATTCTGTATGAAAAGTAATAAAACTGAAGAGACTTATCTCAAATTATACTTAGGAACACTGTAGAGAAGTGCATTAAGTTGTAATAGTCAAAAAAAAAAAAAACAACCAAAGCAGAAAAATGCTTTGGCAGAGCATATTATGTATGTTTACCATCTTGGAAAAGAAAAGAGCATGTCTGATTCCAGGCATCAATATTCCAAATAAAAAAGAAGTTAATTTGTTTATCTTGCACAAAAACTGGGAAAACACTAAAAAGCTTAATAATTTAATCTTTACAAATTTTGCCATTAATACATGTTTGCCATTAATATTTATTTTTAAGGATATTTCTTGGAAGAATTTGTCTCTGTTAGTACTGGATAAATAGCATATCTACTCACACTTGAATTAATTAAAATATAATTGAATATTCATGTCATTTATTCTAAAGTGGACCATGTAATAACAATGTATTTTTCAAAACCATGGAGACTAATGAGTATTTCTTGACACCTATTATTTGGCAGTAACTAAGGCAATGCCAAAGAATGCTCATACTACCGCACAATTGCACGCATCTCACATGCTAGTAAAGTAATGCTCAAAATTCTCCAAGCCAGGCTTCAGCAATACATGAGCTATGAACTTCTAGATGTTCAAGCTGGTTTTAGAAAAGGCAGAGGAACCAGAGATCAAATTGCCAACATCCACTGGATCATCGAAAAAGCAAGAGAGTTTCAGAAAAACATCTATTTCTGCTTTATTGACTATGCCAAAGCCTTTGACTGTGTGGATCACAACTGACTGTGGAAAATTCTGAAAGAGATGGGAATATCAGACCACCTGACCTGCCTCTTGAGAAACCTATATGCAGGTCAGGAAGCAACAGTTAGAACTGGACATAGAACAACAGACTGGTTCCAAATAGGAAAAGGAATACGTCAAGGCGGTATATTGTCACCCTACTTATTTAACTTCTATGCAGAGTACATCATGAGAAACGCTGGGCTGGAAGAAGCAAATGCTGGAATCAAGATTGCCGGGAGAAATATCAATAACCTCAGATATGCAGAAGACACCACCCTTATGGCAGAAAGTGAAGAGGAACTAAAAATCCTCTTGATGAAAGTCAAAGAGGAGAGTGAAAAGGTTGGCTTAAAGCTCAACATTCAGAAAACGAAGATCATGGCATTTGGTCTCATCACTTCATGGGAAATAGGTGGGGAAACAGTGGAAACAGTGTCAGACTTTATTTTCTTGGGCTCCAAAATCACAGCAGATGGTGATTGCAGCCATGAAATTAAAAGACGCTTACTCCTTGGAAGGGAAGTTATGACCAACCTAGATAGCATATTCAAAAGCAGAGATATTACTTTGCCAACAAAAGTCCATTTAGGCAAGACTATGGTTTTCAGTGGTCATGGAAGGACGTGAGAGTTGGACTGTGTAGAAAGCTGAGCGCCTAAGAATTGATGCTTTTGAACTGTGGTTTTGGAGAAGACTCTTGAGAATCTCTTGGACTGCAAGGAGATTCAACCAGCCCATCCTAAAGGATATCAGTCCTGGGTGTTCTCTGGAAGGACTAATGTTGAAGCTGAGACTCTAATACTTTGGCCACCTGATGTGAAGAGTTGACTCATTGGAAAAGACCCTGATGCTGGGAGGGATTGGGGGCAGGAGGCAAAGGGGATGACAGGATGAGATGGCTGGATGGCATCACTGATTCGATAGACATAAGTTTGAGTGAACTCTGGTAGTTGGTGATGCACAGGGAGGCCTGGCGTGCTGCAATTCATGGGGTTGCAAACAGTCAGACACGAGTGAGCGACTGAGCTGAACTGACTGAAGAAAAAGGAATTAACAGTGAAAAATAACAGGGCAAGCCTTTCTCTTGAGGAAGTTAATATTTTAGTGGGATAAGAACAATGATAACCAAAGACATAAATTTTTAGTTGTTGTCATATATTCTAGAGTAAAATAATTTTAATGAAGCAGCTAGAGAGTTGGATGCCCTGTTTAAGAGGTGGTCAACCAAGGAAAGTCATTCAGACAAGAGAACTTTTGAGTTGAGACTTCAAGGAACTAAAAATCATCAAGCCATGTGTACAACTGCAAACATAAATCTAAATATTCATATAATGAAGAAATAAAAGAATTACTAAGATAGGTAACATGGGAATCTGGAGGCCTGAATAACTAGTAGACTTCCTAAGACAAACCCTGGTTTTATGTGAGTGTTAGTAGGCTATGTGTTCTAATTTATTCTGAATCCTACTGGCTTGGTTTCTATAATTCACATTTTGTATGAAAAATAATTGAAGAATATGTTTGAACAGAATCTGAGAACAACATTTTGTGGGTTATACAATTAATCCTTCATTTTACAGATAAAGAAACTGAAGCTCTATTAGGTAGATTACTGACTCAAAGAAACAGAGCAGAAACCCAACCAGTGCTTGCTGGCCCCAAGAGGCAGTAATCTTGTCACTTCTATTAAAATCTAAAATCAACCTCAGCTTGGCATGACTGGCTTCCTGCATATTGTAGAATGTGCTGCTTTAATTCCTGCCTCAATGCTCTTGTCCCCGAGGTGCCCTTTGCCAGGACTGCCTCTCCACTATCTGTGAATTTACCCACGATAGCCTCAGCCTCTTAGGCAACCACTCTACCTTCACGGGTCTCTTTCTGTGACCAGGCTTCTCATGAGAAAGGGCTTTGAGTCTCCCCTGGAAATCCTAGATTTCATGTGGGTTGAGATAGTGCTGAGTAGGCAATTCTAGAATTCTTAATTTTTCCTGTTTTGTGATACTAGCCTTACCTCTGTATCCTGAACATTTGGACAACACTGTTGTTCTGAGTTACAATCTAAGAAAGCTCATTTCTAACCCTTATTACTATCTCTACCTCATTTTTCACCTTCACTTCAATAATATTTATACTTTGTGTGATTAATTTTGAGACAGGTGTAAAAACATGTATATATTATTATATGAGTTATATCAAACTTCATTATTCATTTCCAATGGAAAATATATCCAGCCTCTCATTTCTACTCTTATTTTAACACTGAAACATCTTGTGACCCATTACTTAACACTGAAAAGGCTAACTTATCAGTACTGCTGCCGCTAAGTCACTTCAGTTGTGTCTGATTCTGTGCAACCCCATAGACGGCAGCCTACCAGGCTCCCCCGTCCCTGGGATTCTCCAGGCAAGAACACTGGAGTGGGTTGCCATTTCCTTCTCCATTTCTTTTTCCTTATCAGTACAGTAACTGGCTATTCGCTTAGCTTTCTTACAGAATGAAAGTTTGACTTTTGTTTGCATTAAAAGTTAGTGACCAGTTAACTGATTAACTAATAACTTTATATATTAAGTACAATTTGTGAATGGCAATTTGGAAGCAAAAGCAGTATGACAACTTAGGAGTGGAATACAGAAAGGTGTTTGCATAGAAGTTTTGATGCTTTATACTTATAGCCAATATATTTTGGTTGGAAGATTATTCTTATTAATATTAATAGTAATCTGACATAGTGATGAAAATAATTTTCTCACTGTTTTAGATAAAAATATACATCACCTCTAACTGTCTGGAGGCAAAACTAGTATAATGTAGTTACTGAAATTTATATAGTTTCTCACATAAGTTAATTCATAATAATTTGGATTTTAAAATGGAAATGTCAACTGTCATAAGGTGTGTCATTAACTAGAGTAAGTTTTATCAAACTCTGCAGTAACTACATAGCAGATGTTCATTACATGCTAGTTTCTTCTCCTCATTTATGCATAGAGTAGACAGCATGGTGACTGAAATATGATAGTCAGATTGTTATATTTAATATTGCAGGCTCTGGCATCCCAGCATCAGCACTGGCTAGCTCAACACATTAGAAAAGTCTATAAACATATAGTTGTGAGCCAAGCATAATTATTACTTAGAAATAGATCTCCAGAATTTCTAAAAGGATTACAGATGAGATCTAACAGGTGCACAGTTCAAGAAGTTCTGGAATAGAAGACAGCAGCAATGTTACTTAAATTAAACTAAGAGTAATAAGCGTTGTTTTTGACAGATTTCTAGAGGTTAATAAGGACAAACGTAAAAAGAATATTCCTAAACTCCCAAGAAAATAAGTTTGATATCTAATGCTTTAATCATACAAGATTAAGGAAATATTTTTAAAAGCCATTTAAAGAATCCCAATTCATACAGTTTAGGTAAATCTTTGGCAAATGAAATTAGTTAATAATTTGGATTTAATAAAATATCTATGATTTCTCTTTTTTATCAGTATTAAATGTGATACAAGATTTTAAAACATTCTATTTAGGTATGCTTTGTAAATTTATAAAGGTTTTCAGATAAAATAAACTAAAATAACACAAAATTAATGTGGAAGATAATGAAAGGCATAAATGTGTATTTCACCAGGTTGAATAATTATTCAAAGAACTATTTCAAAAGCAATTATTTTTTTATGGTATGTCAGCTTGAATGTAACTTCCAAGATCTTTAGGTAACTTAAATCTTGAACTGACATTAAATTAAGTGAATGGATATTCATTAGATGCCTAGATCATTTCCAAGTAAGAAAAAATACTAAAATATTGATTTTTAAGTATAATTTTGTTTATACACTTTTGCTTCTCTATTTTTATATACTACACAGAGGTATCTTTGAGTCTGCTACTGAATATAAGTATTTATTTATTTGCTATTTTGCCATCTCTGCCATTTTAAGAAATCACACAGTTCTTTATGACTATAGAAAACTATGTTACATGTATTTATAAGCTCTGCAAGTCTGTTTAAATAAAACTGTGTGACAAGACATTCTTAATTATCCACATCATATCTTCCCCTGAACAAAACAATGATAAACTGGGTTTAGAATTCTCTTTTGTTGTTTTCTAAATCTCTTTACACTTATTGACGATCAAACTTACTGACGATCCTAAAGAACTCTTTTTTTTATGTGTAGGTGGGTTATGATTCATGATATTTACTGAATAGCATTGGAAATTAAAAGTGAGAAGTTTACTAAACACTTATTTATTGACTTGAAGCTAGAAATAATAAATACTGATATTAATAACAGTAATCTTATGAGGTTAGTTCTAAGCTCACAGATACCCTGAGATCTGTCCTAAATGTCTGTTTGTTTCAGGATACAAGTCTGGAAGCCTATAAAATGTGCTAACATCTTAGGAAATTTGCTCAATTTTTAAGGGCTTGTCTCCTTGGTTTGCTGATTATTGCTTTAACTAACAATATGCAAGGTCATTCTTTTCTTTGCAATCTGACATGACAGCAAAGGTTCTATAAATTACTGGAATAATTTTCTTTGATTTATATTGACTTTATTAAGTCCTTGATTATTTGAGAAAAATAAAGCTTCCTCAATTCTAAGATTATTTACAATCATGTTACTGTATATGTTTATTTTTATATTTTGTTATTACTTCCAAATAAGCTTCCCTGGTAGCTCAGATGGTAAAGAGTCTGCCTGCGATGCAGAAGACCTGGGTTCGATCCCTGGGTCAGGGAGATCCCGTGGAGAAGGAAATGGTAACCCAACCCAGTACTCTTGCCTGGAAAATCCCATGAACAGAGGAGCATGGCAGATTACACCCCACTGCATTGCAAAGAGTCAGACAGACTGAGAGACTAACACACACACACACAACACACACACACACACACACACTACTTTCAAATAGGTAGCCTATTATGATTTCTCAGGCACTAAGGAGAATCCCAGGGAGGGGAAGCCTGGTTGATTGCCGTCTATGGGGTCGCACAGAGTCGGACACGACTGAAGCAACGCAGCAGCAGCAGCAAGGGTTCCCTGGTGGCTCAGAGGTTAAAGCGTCTGCCTGCAAGGAGGGAGACCTGGGTTCGATCCCTGGGTTGGGAAGATCCCCTGGAGAAGGAAATGGCAACCCGAGAATCCCATGGATGTAGGAGCCTGGCGGGCTATATAGTCCATGCGGTCACAAAGAGTCAGACATGACTGAGTGACTTCACTTCACTTTCACTTATGGTTCTAAATTAAATTTCCAAATTACCAAAAAAAAAAAAAATCTGATTTAAACTTTCTGAATTCAAACTTTGAGCGTAAAATAAAATACAATTTTCAAGCTATCTTTTACACCCAAAACTATCTTTGACATTTCCTATAGAGACACCCTGGAAAATTGCAATTTATTTTTTCACCTTATGAAAAGAGAAGTCCTAAACATAATTAGTGAATTTGATTTATTACTATTTATGAGTTTCATTGAAAGCATTGTCTAGTGGAAAAGCTCCTCAGCCTTCCATAGGTTAAATTTATATACTTAAAATGTTATCAATATAACTAACTTAGAGAGGGCATGTTTCACAAGACATCTCCAGATATTAGTCAATGTCCTTGCTTTCTGTACTAGTATGTTTTAATGTTAGAAATACCAAAAAAATAAAACATAGTAAGAAAAAGTGCTGTCACACTCTCCTTTATGTATCAGAGTCCTGATGGTGGTTTGCCTGATGGTATTAGGCAAACAGTATGGTGTCACCAGTAATACTTTATTATTTTAAATGCTTATATAGGTGTAACATTATTTCTTTAATTCAGTCTAGCCTCTTCTAAGCCAGTAATTTTCAGTTGATCATGCACATCAGTATTAACAATGAAGTTTTCGTTGCAGTTGTTGTTTGATACTAATATTAAGACTTCAGACAAATTGAACCTTTTAATAGTCTTTATATGCTTTATGGTGTTGATATATTCTTACGAAAGGCTTGATAAGTAAATAAATATATAATATATATTTTTGAGTTATGATGGTATATATAAATTTTTTTCTTTATAAAATTTTTGTATTCATTTTTATAACAGATGTAATGTTTCCTGGATTCTTTGAAAACATCCTTAATCATTATGCATAAAGATATTTTGTCTAAAACTTTTTTGAACTGACTTTATTATCTACTTTTCCTCCACATGCCACAACATCAGTCTAATTTTCTTGTCAGATACGTTATTCTTGTTATGAATTGTCATCAAACTTTGCACTTTGAAAATTGTCAGTAATAAACCACAGCCACTTAAAATCTTTGTCATCTACAGAGAGATTATATTTTAATTTGATCCTCTCCTGAATGTTTTGCAGCTATAAGCCAGAGTTCTTATTGTACTCAAAGACAAACTATTCCAGAGTTCTGTGAAAATACCTGGAAAAAGTTCCAGGTATTTCAAAATTGGAAGAATGGACTCTTGAGTACAAATATCTGGGGGTTCTTGTAGACATTAACATCATATAAGGATGCTGAATAAGAATTTCCAGAACTCTGTAGTTAAAAAGTGGTGGAATTCAGGAGACTCTAACACAAGGTACACTGGAAAAAGAGTTAATTACATAGGACTAAATGAATGTCATCTGTTACACATACAAACACAAATGAAGCCTTTAATTTGGAGCTATCTGTAAGTCCTGATGATTTAATATTTTAATAGATACATTGGTAGGCTGAAATGAAACTTTTAAAAATGACACATTTTTACTGACACCTAGAAATTCAGAAACTCTAATTACATCCCTTTACTTTTCATGGTAGTATAGTTATTTCCAGAGGTTCTTTAAAAATCTGTCCTCCTTTTTTCCAAGATATAATTGAAAAGGTTAGTTATGCAACCAAAGACTTGCCTGGAACGTCATGCTTAAGAGTGATGCTCATATAATTGGGTTTGCCCAGCAACTTTTAAGGCACTTTATGGACCCAGTTCTTACAAAGCCCTCACAGGAAAAGTGGTCTGGTATCTGGCTTACAGGATCCAGTCTTATAGGAGGTGAACAAGGTTATTTCCAGGTAGGCCAGAAGCAATGGGATATTTTGGAATAAAAAAAACCAAATGTGCCCCAAATTATATAAATATAAATATACATATATATGTGTGTGTGTGTATATAAATTTATATATATATAAATAAATATATACATGTGTGTGTGTGTGTATATATATATGTATATATATATATATATATAGCAGATGAAATCTGGAGGATTTGTGTCCTAGCTTCAAATAGTAAAAAGCAAATTTGAAAGTCCAATATGAGACTGTTTATGAAAACCTCCAGCACAGCAAACTTAAGAAGGCCTACATGGTAAGTGAGTGATTTTTCTGCTCTTATGCAAATAACCAAGCCAAACCTAAGAAGACTGGTAGCTTTATTTTGTGATCAGACAACAAGTTTCTATGATTTTTTTTTTAATCATAAGGGGAAAAGACTATAGGGAAAATCCCATTCTTCAGTGGAAATTATACACTGCCTGAGACAAGTCTGTGTTCCCTCATTCTGTTTCTCTGGGGCTATTGCACAGCACTGTAAAGTGTCGTTAACTAATAGCGGTTTGGAGGAACCCTTCTTCAGGAAGAGAAGACAGACACTGAGTACAGATGCCAGCTATTGCCACCAAGAGAATCAGGAACATGAATTTCTCCCCCATCTTCAGAATTCATCTCAGCCTCCCCACGCTTCCAATGTTCTCTCTCTTAATATGTGAGGCTACTTGTTTCTTAGCTTTCCAAGAGCTCTTGTCAGGAATGTTGCCTTCTACTAGGCCAATTTAACCTTGCTAGCTGAAGCTAGATAGAGTACAGAAATTGGAGAATACGTGAAGGGATTCTTGAGCTAGGCTCTGGGACTCAGATTTATTATTTGTTAAATTTTAAAAGACCTGAGGCTTTTATAGCAATTTGCCCATTTCTATATTTTCCCTAGTAACAAAATAGATATTATGAATATACTCTTTATTTTTAAAAAGGATCTCTGAAAACCTATCTGAGAACCTACCATAACAGAACCAGGATGGTAGTGGATGTGCAATGTCCTTGTCACCCTCCCTTCTTGGGCAGGGTCTCCTCTTAGAAGACAAGAAACTTAACAGTAGCTGAAACTAGCACCTTTCTGTTTTATTATGCCTGAGCTACTTAGATGCTGTAAACCTCAACCCCAAAGTATGACAGAGACACAAAACACCATCGTTCTATTAGAAGAAATGAATCTAATAAATCTATTACAAAGGAAAATATTTGTGGTTAGGTTAAACAGGAACCACCCATTTTATGGTATTTGCTAACATAGCATGCTTTTTTTTACATGGTTTAAATTTTTTCTTTGGAAGATTTTTTTTTTCTCTCTTCAAGTGTAAGACTTAACAGGCAGATTATAAGTGACACAACCCAAAGCACACTGCCCAGAGCAGTAGCATAGGAAACTTGAGGGACCTAGCATCCAAGGACACTGGTTCTCTGGAAGCATGGAAGGGTAGTTACTAGATCTTGACTTCTCCTATGTTTGCAGAAATCTGTACTTATATCTGACCTGCTTACTGATTGCTTAGGAATTTCAGGCCCCCAGTGCCTGCTTAGTTCTGAAAGAACTAGCCTCTGTCTCTCTCCTTTGCAGAAGGAAGGAAGGGGACCTGCAATCACAGCAATATTTAGCTATGGTCCCCCCTGGGCATCTCCAGATAGCTTAGGTGGGAGTCTGCCTGCAATGGAGGCGACCTGGGTTCAATCCCTGGGTCAGGAAGATCTCCTGGAGAAGGAAATGGCAACCCAGTCTAGTATTCTTGCCTGGAAAATCCCATGGATGGAGGAGCCTCATGGGCTACCATATATGGGGTCACGAAGAGTCGGACACGACTGAGAGACTAACACCACCTGGGCCTGATGGACTTCTCTGTGTTGACTATGTTCCCTTGCATGAAGTCTACAACTTAGACGCAGTTCATTCTATAATGTCAGCTCCAAGACCGGCATTGGTCCTGACCTTCAGCATCTCCACCATCACAAGACCAGACTATCTGGATCAGGGCCTGGGCTCTGATCAGATGGTGATACTAGTTTGTTGTGAAGGATCTATTGACTCTTCTTTGTCCTGAGACAAACCCACTGTAACAGGTATCTCTTCCTTTGTCTAGGTTCACTGTTTTTGAAGATCTTCTTTCCTACGGGGAAGGATCTGAGATGTCTTTCTCAAGAGGGTCTCTGTCCTGGGCAAGGGAGCTTATCCGCACTCTGGTAGGGGAGATCCCCAACCCCACATCCCCTACTGAATTCTCTCCTGATTGGAGTCCTCTTTTTGATTTTTGGGGGTCTAAATCAGTGTCCTTTTTCTCAGAAACTAAAATTTAGGACTAATACTTTCGCCTGTTGAGTGAAAGTGGAGTTGTTCAGTTGTGTCCAGTTCCTTGTTACCCCATGGACTGTAGCCCACCAGGCTCCTCCATCCATGGGATTTTCCAGGCAAGAATACTGCAGTGGGTTGCCATTTCCTTCAGAGGATCTTGAAGGTCAGGGGATCTTCCTGACCCAGGGATCGAATGTGGGTCTCTCGCATTGCAGGCAGACTCTTTACCATCTGAGCCACAAGGGAAGCCCTGATGAGGGTGCCCTCTCTATTCTCCACCTGTCTAATTCAGTCACACTCTGCCAGAATGTATTTTTGGTGCAAGGAGTGAAGATTGAAAAATATGTTTTCTCTGTTCCTCAGCCTCATGTGCCTCTGCAAATCCATGGCCAGTATCAAAGGGAGGAGATCTATCTCAGAGCTACCCACCCTTTCCACCCACAGGTATGGTTAGCGAGAGGACTACCTGTGGCGGGCAGCATTTATTTTGTGATCACTTATCTATGAACTAAAAGATGTCTGAGGAGGGAAAGGTGATTAGGTAAAGAGGCCAGGATTGTACCTTTCTCATCTGATACAACTATACAGATTAAGAACCTTAATAGGACCTATTGTTTCTTCCACAACAGCCATATACTTGCTAGGTGAAGCTTTACTCGGAATTCTTGGAAATGACCTCATCATTTTCAAGGTCGTCAAAGACTGGAGTGTTTGCAGGAATTTTCGGCTCATCCCCAGGTTTTTACTCTCAGAATTTCCTCTTTTAATTTCAGATTGTCCACAAAATATGGTGTTTCATTGGATCAACCCAAAGAATTCAGTTCCAACTTGAAGTTTGCCCTCAAGTTCCACACAGACACACACACCCACACGCACACAAAAGCATGACTGAGCAATACATCCTCAATTTAATATATCACAAGAGTGACAAAGCAGGAGAGAATGTGCTAGCATTCTCATGGGAAAATATTTAGCAACCCAAGAAATTGTTTTCATGTCTTTTTGAGGCATTCCACCACTGAGAATACCCTGAGGGCTATCAAGTCCCTTTATCTTCCCATGAAGTGCCCACTCTGCTGACACCCCTCTCCCAAGGTCCCTATGACCGCTAACATTTTTAATTCTTCTCCCATATTCATACTGAGTAGCCCGAGTCTCCTACATCTTACCCTAAGCCACACACTCAAACACACCACAATGTGGAAAGTGAGTGAGGATTTCTCCTTAGCAAAATAACAATTTCTTCTGAGAGAACCTAGGATTACACAGTGGAGAAGGCAATGGCAACCCACTCCAGTACTCTTGCCTGGAAAATCCCATGGACAGAGGAGCCTGGTAGGCTGCAGTCCATGGGGTTGCTAGGAGTTGGACACTACTGAGCGACTTCACTTCCACTTTTCACTTTCATGCATTGGAGAAGGAAATGGCAACCCACTCCAGTGTTCTTGCCTGGAGCATCCCAGGAATGGGGGAGCCTGGTGGGCTGCCGTCTCTGGGGTCGCACAGAGTTGGACATGACTGAAGTGATGCAGCAGCAGCAGCAGCAGGATTACACAGAGCAGGATTTATGGTTGTGTTGAATTATACATAGAGTTATTTCCTCTGTGAATGGTTGCTTGATTTTTCTCTTCTATAACTTTATGCAAACAACTGCTTGCTTTCTAATATTTTCAAAAATAAATAATATCCTATGTGTGTATATATTATATACATACACACTTATATATACTATGTCTATACACGATCCATACATATAACAGCGTTGGATTAATGGCAGTTTCATTATTAAGATCACAAACTACTGAAATCAAGAACTATCTCATTTACTTATTTTGATTTCCTCAGTTCCCCTTCAATTTTAATGAGCCTTGGTCTAGGACCCTGCACTTTCCCACCTATTTGATCAGGTTTTATCAGAATTGAAAACTGCTTTCTTTTGGCCATCCTTTCCTGTAACAAAAGCTTCTCTATAGCCAGCTCTCCACAAAAATTCAAGACTTCAACTTGTGCCCTGCCTCTCATTTACTCTGGTCCTACTGCAGAAAGCTTGTCTAAATTCCCTCATACATTTTAGTATCTTATTTGTGTTAAAGACTCAATTTTTAGATTTGGGAGTAAGACATCTCTGAGTTCAAATCCCTGTTCTGGCACTTATCAGTTATACGAATTAATGTAACACATTTTATCTCTTCGATATTCAATTTTCTTATATGCAATATGGAGATTAACATCTTTATCTAAAAGAATCTATATACACACACGTGCACATGCACACAAGTATATAGTCATAGGATAAAGATTCCTAGAGAAGAAGAAAAAGAGGAAAACCTAGCAATATTGTTTAAAACACATAATAGATAACTACCACAGTGAAAATAGTGTGGATCTAAAGCAGAATAAGATTTTTAAAAAAATAAATGAAACACAAATGAGTTCACAATCAATTTAAAGATCCTCAGAAATTTTGTGTTTAATTCAAGTCATTTCAAGTAACTGGGAAAAATTTACAGTCAATATATTCCACTGAAGAAGATGGGATTTTTCTGAATGATGAGTAAGTGTTCAGAACACCTGGGTACTGACCTTTCTTTTGTCCCCCTGGTTAGAACAGAGACCTATTTATTTTCATAAATTTTCTTTTACTGATAATAAAGGCCACAAGTAAAAGGTGACTTTGTTATGGCAGTAACTCAGCTTTCGAGGCACAGCAGGCCATGGAAGGTTGAGCAATAAATCACCCACAATGGCTGACATCTTCAAGACTCTGAGGGACGAAGGAGGCTCCTGTGGGAAGTGCTGTGTCCAATCATGGCATGGAAGGGGAATCTTCTTTTCTATATTGTGTGAGCATCTCTGAAAATGTGCTATTTCTTCCTATGAATCATTGGCCCACCATAAGCTAAAGAATCCAGCTATAGAGTGCTAAATTAATTCTTTACCTCATTCCTTCTATGAAACTTAGTATCAGTCAAATCAAAGATTTGAAGATAAATAAAAAGCACAAAACACTGGAGATTTTGTTCTTAAGCATCAGAGTGGGAAAGCTTTTTTAAATAAACTATTTTCAAGAATTACTGATAAATTCGAATACATGGGGAAAACATTTCTTTACTTGGAAAAAGATACCTATACACATAGTAAACAAGCCAAAGACACTGCACAAACTGAAAGAAACTATTTTCTACCAAATATTAAAGGATCTATCTCCTTACTGTATAAACACCTCTTACAAAACAAGGAAAATATATAACATTCACTAGGAATAAATGAATATGTGGCAGGAATGCAGCCCAAGAATAAGTAAAACAAAGAATTTTAAATCTTTGAGAAAAATGTTCAGCCTTACTCCTAAAGCAAGAAATCCAAATCAAAACTACAAGTTGATATTTTGTAAGTGTCTGACTGGCAAAGCTGAGAAAGTTTAATAAATACACATAGCAGTTAGGATATAGGTGAAAAGGCACATTCACTTATGATTACTATGAAAGATAAATGGTTCCAACCACCACTGAAGATAGCTCCATGGTATCTTTAAAAATCTGAAAGGCATATGTCTGCATCAACAATTTTATTCCTAGTGAAAGTCACTCAGTGGAGTCTGACTCTTTGTTACCCCATGGACTATACAGTCCCTGGAATTCTCTAGGCCAGAATACTGGAGTGGGTAGCCGTTCCCTTCTCCAAGGGATCTTCCCAACCCAGGGATCAAATCCAGGTCTCCCGATTTGCAGGTGGATTCTTTACCAGCTGAGACACAAGAGAAGTCCAAGAATTCTGAAGTGGATGGCCTATCCCTTCTCCAGTGGATCTTCCCAACCTAGGAATCGAACCAGGGTCTCCTCCATTGCAGGCAGATTCTTTATCAACTGAGCTAGCAGGGAAGCCTGTTTATTCCTAGAAATGTATCCAAAAGATTTACTTGTAGATGCATATTGAAGAATTTCATCACAGTAGCTCACTGATACAAAAGGTTGGAAATAACAAAAATATTTATCAAGAAGGATCTAGTTAAATAAGTAGTGTATGCTCATGCAACATTAAGCTATGCAGTAGTCTAAAGGACTAGGCAATTTCCATGGAGTGATACAGAATCTCCAAAAACATATGAGAAGTTCAAGGTGAAGAAAAATGTTTATATAAGTTACAGTTGTGTTACATGCAGAGGCCATGTATCTCTCTCCCTGTCTCTCTCTCTCTCTGAAAACTTCTGGCAGGATACTCAAGAAACTAGGAAAGTTAGTAGTCAATGGATAGTGTTACTAGAGGGACAGGAAGCAAAAAGTAAGAGGAACTATTTTTTCAATTGAATGACTTTTTGTTTTCAAATTAAACACTATGAGCACCTATTACCTATTCAAATAAATAAATAATGAAATAACAAAAATATATAATAAATAGAATAGTCGTCCATGACAATTTGAGCACAGAGGAAAATGTCATGAGATATATGGGTGCTTTTTCACCTATATAAAAAAAAATATTAATTCCAAATATTGTGTGTGTGTGCATGCATAAATACATCTCTCTGCTTAAAAAATAGTTTTTCTAAGACTGCTTCCTTATATATCAATTTATCTTGGTAAATTAAAATTCAAGCAAATTAATTATCAACATTAAATGAAACAAATGCTTTGTTTTGAAAAAATGCTAAAGAATAACAACACAAAAAATTATATTTAGCTTTTTTTTTATTATACTGATGTTTTATTAATGCTCAAAATTCTCCAAGCCAGGCTTCAGCAATATGTGAACCGTGAACTTCCTGATGTTCAAACTGGTTTTAGAAAAGGAAGAGGAACCAGAGATCAAATTGCCAACAT
>NW_011495049.1:127592-127907 GCF_000754665.1 Bison bison bison
TTCATCAAGGCTGTATATTGTCACCCTGTTTATTTAACTTATATGCAGAGTACATCATGAGAAACGGTGAACTGGAAGAAACACAAGCTGGAATCATGATTGCCGGGAGAAATATCAATAACCTCAGATATGCAGATGACACCACCCTTGTGGGAGAAAGTGAAGAGGAACTCAAAAGCCTCTTGATGAAAGTGAAAGTGGAGAGTGAAAAAGTTGGCTTAAAGCTCAACATTCAGAAAACAAAGATCATGGCATCCGGTCCCATCACTTCATGGGAAATAGATGGGGAAACAGCGGAAACAGGGTCAGACTTTA
>NW_011495049.1:128007-134564 GCF_000754665.1 Bison bison bison
TGTGAGAGTTGGACTGTGAAGAAGGCTGAGCGCCGAAGAATTGATGCTTTTGAACTGTGGTGTTGGAGAAGACTCTTGAGAGTCTTGGACTGCAAGGAGATCCAACCAGTCCATTCTGAAGGAGATCAGCCTTGGGTGTTCTTTGGAAGGAATGATGCTAAAGCTGAAACTCCAGTACTTTGGCCACCTCATGCGAAGAGTTGACTCATTGGAAAAGACTCTGATGCTGGGAGGAATTGGGGGCAGGAGGAGAAGGGGACGACAGAGGATGAGATGGCTGGATGGCATCACTGACTCGATGGACGTGAGTCTCAGCGAAGGGGAGTTGGTGATGAACAGGGAGGCCTGGCATGCTGCGATTCATGGGGTCGCAAAGAGTCGGACACGACTGAGCAACTGATCTGATCTGATCTGATGTTTTATTAAAATTTGTTTTCTTCATTAAAATTTATAAAAGATTTGGATTTTTATCATAGTTGTTAATTTTCTGAATAATACATACATTTAAAGAGCTAGTGATTAATTTTATGGTTATATTCTAGATTTTACACCATTACTTAAGAAAAATGTGTTGAATACAAATTTAACCTGATAATTAGAAGTATTCAAAAATTATCTGCCCATTTTTCATATTTTCATTTAGCTTATTTTATAAACACTTTGGCTACTTGAGAATAAAGTTATCTTCATGAGTGTTATGATTAGAATTTCCATAGTTGTCACTGTACTCAATTAGCAAATATTTCAAGTAGATCTTTAGTAGTGAGTTAACTTAATTAAGCCATGGCATATTCAGTGGTCAAAATAATATCATTTAAATACATGTATTTAAAGTATCAATTATTTTATTTTAAAAATATTCAAATATAGAATTATTGTTTGTAGCAGCATTTAAAGAAATTTGACTTATTTCATAGCCAGATCTACATCAAAATCTTTGTAATTTCTTTCTTTTTTCTCTCTCCTTATATCCTCCTTTTCAAGAGAGGAATCACAATAGTTAACTATTAAAGGAAAATAAGATTGGATATTTAACTTTTATATTTTTATCTGTACTATTTAAATTTTCTATCTATAGTAGATAGAATAATGGTATGTTATTTGTATTTGTTATGGGAAACACATTGAGTGGATTTCTGGGAAGAGATTATGCAGTCCTCTCTCCATTACTTTTTATACTTTTATAAGAAGGTTATGACAATGAAAGCAAAGTATTTTGCAAAAATATTGAAAAGCCTGTATCCTATATGATCACTGTCTATGTGATGATTTGAAGATCTCAAGACAATGGTAAAAAAAGGCAGTTTATCGGAGAAGAGGTGATGCTGGGAGACACTGACAGAGGGACTGTGAAATAAATGAGACAGAGAAGGAAAGACAGCCCACATAATGCACTTCCTCATGTCATCTACCTGGATTTCAATCCCCAATAGGACAAAGCTGGGCTCTGCCTGACACACATGTCTCAGGATCATTTTACCAAGTCACTAGCTAAGCATTAATTATCTGGCTATTCAAGCTTGCAGCAGCTTGGGAAGAGCAGGCTCTGGCTGCCAGAGAGAACCCTCAGTGAGCAGGAAGTCAGGCCAATTGTGCATGGTGGCGGTACTGTCTGAGGAAGTACACAGAAAGCTTCAGCACTAGCTTTAATCCCTGCCACTTACTTAAAGTGATGGTGCACTTGATCATCACCACCAGTGCCCTCAAGTTTCAAGTGAGTCTTCCCTCTCTACTGCCCAATCTGACGGCTCCTGAGACTTGGGAGCTGGTCAGGTTCTCTGGACAGGACTTACCTAGAAGGGGAGTGAGCCAGCTGGAGAACAGACAGACCTCAGGTCCATCAGGCGTGTAGTGTTTCATTCATGTTTGCCTATATGGAAGGTATTCTGCTTCTAGAAATACCCTCAGTTTTTGTTTGGGGATGTTACTCCACATACTTTCAGTTCATATGAATCAGGATGAGAAAACACCTATTTAAATCAGGACAGTTTAAATAAGGGCAGGTTAAATACTGAGATCTTTGCTAAGAATACCAGAAAAGATATTGCATCTTTGCTCTTGAACTGAAGTTGGAAAGATTTTGCCCTGGTACCTCTGTCTGCTATTATGTGATCACAGGAAAAGATCCTCTCAGAATGGGTCAGCAGAGCTGTGAGCTCAAGAGAAAGAAAAATTAGGTTCTGAGCCATCATTCAGAGGTAGGTACAGTCCCTTTCATAGCCAGTCTAGGTGACAGGAATCTCTTTAAATAAGTCAGTTTGAGTAAGACTTTTGGATTTTGAATCCAGAGGTTTCTAAATGCAAAATTAGATTATCAGGTGATTATAATATCTAAACTTATATTAACATCCTATTTAAAGAATTTTGGGCAATAAACACATCTTTAATAAACAGAAACAAGTGTGACCTTGGGTAAGTTTTCAAAACTTTTTAGTGTCTTAGTATCTTAGGTAGCATACTGAAGTAAATCACTGTGATGACATTATAGAGGGGCTGTGAAGGCAAAAATAAAAAAGACCTAGTATGTGCCAGCTGTAAAGTTTTTGTCACATCATTTCATGAGCTCCATGAGGAATAGGACCCTGGTATCTGTTTGTCAACCACTGTAAATCCAGCAGCAATCATGCTCCTTGCACATAGTAGAAAGTTGAAAGTGTTAGTCACTCAGTCGTGTCCAGCTCTTTGCAACTCCATGGACTGTAGGCTGTTCTGTCCATGGAATTTTCCAAGAACACTGGAGTGGAAAGCCATTCCCTTCTCCAGGGAGGTCCTGCACATAGTAAAGCATCAACAAACGCATGGACAGCAGAAAATAGAAGTGACAGTCAAAAACTGAGCAACTGTCACGATAATAACTCCAGTGGACAGCAGTGAACAAGCAAGACAGCCCTGTTGGTAGGCATGCCTACTGAAAATGAGCCAGGGAGAATGAGGAAACAAATAATAAAATGAAACATATATAGATATTTTCTTATATACAGTATATGTGACCTCATATTCTAAAGTTTTGACTATCTTTGGTTTTTACCTTCAAAATAGCATATGAACGGTAATGTTGCCCACTGGTCACTATTTTATGAAAAAAACATTGTCAGACTATATTTCCTTGATTACATAGCTTTTTAAAATAAACGTCTTTACTCCTGAAGAAAGACTCATGACTAAATCCCTCCAACATTTTCCCTTGGAAGCAGTGTCTTGTCTGTGCTACATAACTCTGCTGTTAAAGGCACATTTTGGGATTATATGCTGAGTATATGCATGGCACTACTGTGGAAGTAACTTCATTTTAAGTCTCTCAATATGAGCGGGCCAGTTTTACCATTATTTTTGCGTCATGACTCAAAATTAAATACGATTTTTTAATGTTTCCCTCCCTCTACCAATCCTAAGGTAGAATACTACTGAGAATCAGAGTTTAAGGTGTGGCCTTATATCACACGGAAAGGGCAGAACAGAGCCAGGGTAAAAACCCACATCTCTATAATCTAAAACATTCAAGGACTAGGTCTGTCCTAAGACAAAAGACACAGTAAAACTGAAACTTCTATTTTGATCAGGTAACCAATTCAAGTATTCAAGAATCTACTCATCCCACTCTACCAGATTCTCACCTCCTCAAGGGCTACTGCTGCTGCTGCTAAGTCGCTTCAGTCGCGTCCAATTCTGTGTGACCCCATAGACGGCAGCCCACCAGGCTCCCCCGTCCCTGGGATTCTCCAGGCAAGAACACTGGAGTGGGTTGCCATTTCCTTCTGCAATGCATGAAAGTGAATAGTGAGAGTGAAGTTGCTCAGTTGTGTCCAACTCTTCAGCGACCCCATGGACTGCAGCCTACCAGGCTCCTCCGTCCATGGGATTTTCCAGTACTGGAGTGGGGTGCGATTGCCTTCTCCACTTTAAGGGCTACTTCTTCCTTTTAGCTATGCTTCCTCTTGTTACGTTCTCAGAAAATAGGAACTAATTTCAATATATGTTCAGTGATTCACTGAATAAATATTTGTTTAGAGCCTAAAACAGCAAGCCACTGGGCTAACACTGATTAAAGTAAAACATATATAATGAAAATCATAAATGGCCTGCAACAGGAAAACCAATAATAAAATTGTAATACGCACTTTTTGATTTGTCAAAGTCAATGGAATAGTATTTTACATCAGTCACCTGGATGACTCAAATTGCCTATTCTCAGAATAAACACTTTGTTTTTTCAATAGCAGGCCTTTGATGGAGCAGAATGGGATCATATTTGACATTCATGGGGTTTGGCAACTGCCATCACTGTTTAATCAGATACTTACAGGCATTCTTCATTTGTTATTATTGTTTCTAAATTGCAAACAAGACAAATATCAACAAGTATTCAATACTTTGGGCTAAAATCAAAATAAATTCAATGGATTATATCAGTCATGTACCACCACACAAACTTCTGTGTCACTATACTCTCAATAATACTTGCTCCAATATAGTGGACAAAATTCTAAAAGGGTAACTTTCCTTTCTTATTTACTAATAATCACAAAGACCACATTTCACTGCAGATGAACCATCTATCTTCAATTTCTGACTTTTTTTCCCTGATGTATGAAAGAATTGAGGAGGAATCAAAAAATAAAAGTTAAGCATTCTAACGAGAAGAACAATTACTCTATTGATTTTCTATTTAATTTCATAAAATACCTTTATTTTTCTAGGAATTCCCCTCCTTACTCCAGATAACGCAAGACCTTTGCAATACTTCAAACTAAAGTTTGGATCATAGTATTACAATTGTTTTATAAAAGGTCAAAAAACATCTTCTACTGTAAAGACTGATGGCCCAGAATAAACATAAATTTTTAAATTTATACTGCTTAAAATTAATGACTATATATGTGAATACACATATTATATGATTTCATAGATTCATATGCAAGATATTCTTTCTTTCCAAAATGCACTAAAAAACACAAATTTATCAAGAGTATTGACTAAGTTTTCTATTTTATTTTTAGATTATTTCTACAGTACTTATATTAGAGATAAGGAATACAAGAGTGGCATTCAATTATTGCTTACTAACTATATTTGATAAAGGAAAATTTAAAGGCTCTATTGTCCACAGAACACAAACTACTTAACAGTGACAATCTGTATAGACTTGTATAATAATACTAATTCAGAACTGCATAAAACAATAAAATGCTATATATTATAAACATTGTTATTATATAACACCTAGTGCAATATAGGGCTTCCCTTATGACTCAGATGGTAAAGAACCCTCCTGCAATGTGGGAGACCTGGGTTTGCTCCCCGGGTTGGGAAGATGCCCTGGAGAAGGGAAAGGCTACCCACTCTAGTATTCTGGCCTAGAGAATTCCAGGGACTGTGTAGTCCATGGGGTTGCAAAGAGTCAGACACAACTGAGTGACTTTCACATTCACATACTATGACCCCAAGACTTAAGTATAGCATAAAACTAAGACATTGTCCAAATATATTTTTATTCATCTATCTATATGTGTATATATATATATATATAGTTTGTAAGTAGCTTGAAAAACTGATGAAGATGTAGAAACAACCAAGTTGGAACAATGAAGTTACTTCTCAGAGAAAACTCCAAAATGTCTATTTCCTTAATTATACATTATAGAAAAAAGAGCAAGGCATAATTACCACAACATTTTAGGGAAATGAAAATATATCTTCAAGATCCCATGTAACAAACTCGCTACTACTTAAATTATTTTTCTCAGTAAAAATGACAGGCTTTTAAAGGAGATAAAATATGTAGGTTTTTGAGGGAGAAACTGGTATGCAAAATATACCAGAGCCAACTGGAGGTAATTCTAACCATCAGAGCATCAAGAATCTATTTGTGTGAGAGATACATTTTAAGTGGTATAAATATATGACCTACTTTATTAGTTAAGATACATTTATGGTCAAACAATAGAAACCAATGGTGGTAGCTGCAAGTGGATGGATATCTTATTCGAGTAATACTGTAAGTTCATAGGCCACTGGGAGTTTACAGATTCAGACTGAAGATCAAAAGTGGTACACTAAGAAGTGAGGTAAGTCTGCTAAAAGGTATTAAGAAGGAAACATAGACAAAAGCAATGGAGAGTTACTCATCAACTATGAGAGAAGTGTCTTTTTGAAATTTATATTGATACTTACTATATAACCAAGAATACTATCAGATATAATCACCTATTTAGGGTTTAAAACATGCTTCTAGAGTAATGATATTAATAAACATAAAAGTAATCCCTACTACTTATTGGAAACTTAGTATGTGCCAGACACTGTGCTTTGTACCAAGTACTTGTGCTAAAACTTGAAAAGGTCTCTACAGCCAATTTCATCCAATTCACTCAGTACACATTTTCTAAATTCCTCTTTCACAATCACATGTAATCTACCAGTGCGGTCTATGGTCTCTACTTTCAAAATAGATTCCAAATCTGACCATTTCTCATCACTTTCATAGTTCTCCTCTAGACCAAGCCATCTTCATTTTTAGAAACAATTAATATCTTTCTAAATAGTTTCCCTGCTCCCAC
>NW_011495049.1:134664-135376 GCF_000754665.1 Bison bison bison
ATTTTTTTTTTTTTTTTGGTTTGTGGGTAGACATGGGAAGATAAACATGTCAAGATTTAGGATCAGGATTCAATAAATTCTGGGTGATGCTTTCTGTCTAAAACTCTTTTATCCTTTAATATCCAGTTCCAGGTTCAGATAGGTAAAAGGCTTATCTGAACCTTCAAGGTGACCTCCATTCCATGTTTCCATTACACTCTACTTTATTTGAAAATTTACCATTTTATTTTTACATTAAGTTTATTTTCTATATTTCTCTACTCAAATGCTATCATCCAAATGTACAAGCCCCATCTTATTCTTTATATCCTCAGAACCCAGCTCAACATTATACAGTATTTACAGTTATACCATACTCACAGTTCAATACATTATTCTTAAAATTAACTGGCCTAAGATACACATAGTCATGTAACTTGCTGAAAAATCAATGATAAGCCTATTCCCAGGTTATCTGAAGAAATGTAATATGTTTAATACTAACATGATTTCTACTCCTGAACCTGAAATTGAATTCTCTCTTATTTGTTAAATAATAAATATTATAGTGTTTAAAAAAAAAACAGTATGTAAATAATCAGCAAGGACCATCTCCAATATGAAAATGAAGTTCACAGACAAGATAACTGTTACCTTTTCTCTTTTAAAGAGATAAGAAAGTTAACACACAGATGTAGTCAGGCAACTGAAAAAAAGAAAAAAAGGAAGAAAA
>NW_011495049.1:135476-135991 GCF_000754665.1 Bison bison bison
ACACTTAGAGGATCAATATTTATTTGTTGAACTACTTGACTGATCAATAAAGGGACACTAATGTGTGGAAAATATCACTTCTCCAATTTCTTGGCCCAATTCAATCCTTCTGAGTCACTTTTGACACAGTTCTGTGGTGCACTTTCAGTCTCAAATAATTGTTATGACATAGAAGCCTTGACTAAAGGAAAGATGGAGAGCTTCCCAAGCTGTGTTTTAACAGATTCAGCAGGTTTATCGCTACATTGTCTTGTAGAAAGTGAATTTCTGACCTACTTTCTGTAATGGTTAGTGTGCTGAAGTTAACAATAAATGTGTAATGTTGAAGAATCACATGTAAAATAGATGCTTCCTCCTGGTCCCTCTGACATTATTTTGAGTTTCAAAAAGATTTTTCAAATACCAATGCTATTTGAAAGATAAATGTAAACTGGACTTCTTGGAGTAGCTTCCACATTGAGAAGTTTCTAACATCTAATTCTGAAGAAAGAGTCAATAGTAAAGATTTGAAAAGA
>NW_011495049.1:136091-136838 GCF_000754665.1 Bison bison bison
TTCTCAGTAAAAATGACAGGCTTTTAAAGGAGATAAAATATGTAGGTTTTTGAGGGAGAAACTGGTATGCAAAATATACCAGAGCCAACTGGAGGTAATTCTAACCATCAGAGCATCAAGAATCTATTTGTGTGAGAGATACATTTTAAGTGGTATAAATATATGACCTACTTTATTAGTTAAGATACATTTATGGTCAAACAATAGAAACCAATGGTGGTAGCTGCAAGTGGATGGATATCTTATTCGAGTAATACTGTAAGTTCATAGGCCACTGGGAGTTTACAGATTCAGACAGAAAAGAAAGGTACATGTTAGGATAGACAGATATTGAACAGAAAACATGATTTTTTTCATTTAAGAGAAAAAGTTTGGGTACCCCTGCTGTAGCTGATGCAGTGAATGATTTCTAAAAGTCTCCTACAGTACCCTTGCATCATTTGTTCAAGATTAAAAATTCTGGGTAGGAATATGCAATTAGCTAGGCTAAGTCACCTTTCTATGCCCTGGCTTTTTCATGTTGAAATAAGAAAGAATCTGATCATTTGAATTTACTTCTAGAACATGCAGTACAACCTTGTACCAAAGCTACATGAAATGCAAAATCCCTTCTCTAAAGAAAAAGGGGGGTGAATACTATAGAGATAGTTTTTTTTGAAAAGAAATATTCACTACACTTAGACAAAGCAGTAAGAAAACCTTTTCTCCATTTTATAAAAAGATCGTTTTATAATAATCTTCCCGTTA
>NW_011495049.1:136938-162030 GCF_000754665.1 Bison bison bison
AGAAAAAAGAGGAGAGGGAGTGAAAGGTAGAGAACAAAATAAAAGTTCATCTTTGCCAGTCTACCTCAAATGACTCAGGAGAAAATGGATAAAGGCAGAAAATCCTAGTGACACCTTGTTTCTACCATGGTACTTTCAGATCATCTTAAAGGAGGCTTTCAGAGTTTTCCAGAAAACAAACTCCGTCCTTCTCAAGGTTCCTATATTTTCAAGATGCTTCAGGACATCTAGTAATTTCTATAAAGACTTTGCCCATTAGTAATTTGCAGACATCATAGTCTTTATAAATGTAAAGAAGAAAAATTATTCATAATTTAAAATCTTTTTCTTGCAATTTTTATATTTTAACCTACTCAAGGCTTGGAAAAAAATTTTTTTTTTAATTTATAAACTAGTTATTGAGTATTCTGTGTAACCCATGTTAAATCTTCCCTGGTGGCTCAGACAGTAAACCATCTGCCTATAATGCAGGACGGAGAAGGCAATGGCACCCGACTCCAATACTCTCGCCTGGCAAATCCCATGGACAGAGGAGCCTGGTAAGCTGCAGTCCATGGGGTCACTAAGTGTCGGACACGACTGAGCGACTTCACATTCACTTTTCCTTTTCATGCATTGGAGAAGGAAATGGCAAGCCACTCCAGTGTTCTTGCCTGGAAAATCCCATGGACAGAGGAGCCTGGTGGACTACAGTCCATGGGGTTGCAAAGAGTCGGACACGACTGAGCAACTTCACTTTCACTTTTTTGAGTACTCTGTGTGTCCCATGTTAAATGTCATATTGAACAAAAGTACAGTTTAAAAGTGAACATTCCCTTTAACCCCAGGCCCCAGTGTTCTGGGTCCTACAGTGAGGACAGCAGAGTTTCCTTCTACTCTCTGGTGGACGTGAGGCACGAGGGGGAACTACCATTGTTTCAATTTACTGAGATGATGAGTTTGCTGATTTGCAAAGTATAACCTAGACTATTGTTCTACATATGAGAGTTACATCTCCCATAAAATAAAAAATTATTCTTTTATTTTATAATTTTGTATTATTCAAATTCATGCCACCGTAGATAAAGAATGTCACCTGCCATATCAGTAAACAAAGGATGTTGTGGCCATCAAGTCATCAGCCACTGCAGTCACCCCTCCCCCACCCCCACGGATGGCGCACCCTGAGGGGATTCCAGATGGAGGAAACAAGATATCGGCCCCAGATACTTACAGAAAGATTTCAGTGATCCCAGACTCTTTCATCTCACAATATACAGAAAAGGGCTATATTCATTAACTTGAGATGTCTGTTTTTCTTTAATTAACAGTACCTGATTTGTTTGTGTGTGTGTGTGTGTGTGCAAAATCTCCTGTATATCCTGGTTCTTTCCTTATCTCTTTGGAATAATCCCTCAGAGCTAACTAAGAGATGGTCTCCCAGGTTTCAGTCATCAGTATGTCCATCAAGGAGTAAAACGTAATTCTCAACTAGATTGTGCATTTTTTTCAGTTGTCATTGCTTTGTATTTTTCTAGATCTTCTTTTACTAACTTGGAAAATCACTGATGTTAGTCCATGTTAATTCACTTTATTCTTTTCAACAGATATGATATTTTACGAAATTAATGTAACATAACTGATACAGTGAATTGATTGAAAGAATATAACATGTAGTAGAAGAGGACTCCATATAGACTCAAACTTCCATGAAAAAAAAAAAAAAGGTAAGTGAATAGCACAGAAATTAAGGAAGATGGAGAATTCAGAAACAAGCCTAGGGTAAACTGAAGATCAAAAGTGGTACACTAAGAAGTGAGGTAAGTCTGCTAAAATGTATTAAGAAGGAAACATAGACAAAAG
Organism: Bison bison bison; assembly: GCF_000754665.1. Lineage (NCBI taxonomy): Eukaryota > Metazoa > Chordata > Mammalia > Artiodactyla > Bovidae > Bison > Bison bison. The sequence continues at coordinate 138,781 of NW_011495049.1, forward strand.
CAATGGAGAGTTACTCATCAACTATGAGAGAAGTGTCTTTTTGAAATTTATATTGATACTTACTATATAACCAAGAATACTATCAGATATAATCACCTATTTAGGGTTTAAAACATGCTTCTAGAGTAATGATATTAATAAACATAAAAGTAATCCCTACTACTTATTGGAAACTTAGTATGTGCCAGACACTGTGCTTTGTACCAAGTACTTGTGCTAAAACTTGAAAAGGTCTCTACAGCCAATTTCATCCAATTCACTCAGTACACATTTTCTAAATTCCTCTTTCACAATCACATGTAATCTACCAGTGCGGTCTATGGTCTCTACTTTCAAAATAGATTCCAAATCTGACCATTTCTCATCACTTTCATAGTTCTCCTCTAGACCAAGCCATCTTCATTTTTAGAAACAATTAATATCTTTCTAAATAGTTTCCCTGCTCCCACTTAATGGTTAATGGTTTCAGCATGTAAAGCAGATCACGGTGGTGGTGGCTTAGTTGCTAAGTCATGTCCTACTCTTGCAACCCCATGGACTATAGCCTGCCAGGCCCTGTTCATGGGATTCTCTAGGCAAGAATACTGGAATGGGTTGCCATTTCCTTCTCCAAAAGCAGATGATGTACCTCTCTTATTCAAATAATTATCACAGATTCTCAGTCTGGAACTGTGATTCTAATAAAGAAGTATTACTCAGAGGGAAAATGAAGAGAAAGATGATGCCAAGGAAACACCTCAAAAATTAGTCACAAAATCCTAATAGTCAGGTTGTCCCATCAAGAATGATAGAACTGCTGATGTAGCTCACTAGATACAAAGAGTCAGACAGCAACACAAGCTGTTGGGATTTGGGGGAGCTGTAATGTGGGCACATGAACTTTGTCTGTACCGAAGTGTTATTACCTGCCACAGACAGCCACCCAGGTAACCCTAGACTCGAAAGGCTGATGAAAAAGTACCTGCCACAGGACAGCAGCATGGTTCAATTAATAGCAAGAGAATCACAGAGGAGACAGAGAGGGAAGACTTTAGGAGGATCATCAGAGGACTATGGTGCAGGAAACAACAGCAGATCAGAGAGCTGCTGAGAAATATATTAAGTTGACCAGCCAGCAGCACTAATGGAGGGTCAGAAGGAATTGATAGTGAGTTCCTCGCAGGCCCTGTGCACAGCTGCTAGCAGCAGGAAGAGCTGGCAGGGTGAGAGGAAGGAGCGGCTAATCAAACTGTCTAACGTGCTGATTAGACAAGCCGTGGGATCAGACAGCAGGGGTAGGAGATTCAACTGCAGGAGGATCAGAGGGATGGGAAAGGCAAAGACAGAACAAGGTCAGTCAGGAGTCTGGAAAAGGAGTCGCTGATTGGGCAGCAGGCTGACGAGCCAGCTGTGACAGCTCCCTGCATGGTAAAGGGAGCCAACTACAGAAGTGAGGAGGGCTGAAGGGACAGGGCGATTTTTAGAGCCCAGGAATCTCAGTCAGAAGAGCTAATCAGAGCTGACAGCAGCTCTGCAGACCTGGGGGTGGGGCTGGTTGTATGTCTGCCGGTGCTTTCCGGCCAAGTGTTTATTTTCCACACCACAAGCGGAGCATACTGCTCAGCTCCTTTCTCCACTCTCCCAGGGCTCCGGACACTGTGATTTGAAGTCTCCTTGACAAAGCAGGACAGAGGCCAAGTCTCAGCTCCTGTCAATACAGTGCCCTGGATGAGGAACAGAGGCCCGTCCCGGAGCCCTGGCCTGCCTGACCCACCAGGGCAGATAAACACACAAACACTCCTTTTCTTGTTCATTCTTTCTTTCTTCATATTGAAATATAAAATCATGCATTATTGGAGAAGGTGCATAAAGGATTCCAAAAGTAAAGGTTTAGGTCAAAAATACGACATATCTTAAATGTGTCAGGAACGTCTGTTCCATGGCCTTTAAGCTTCAGGTATAGTCACTCCCCACACATAAGCATTATGTTCCTTTTTCCCTTCATCAAACCACTGCAAATATTTTTTTTTTCTGTTAGAATACACCATCAGAAACAAACACAACCTTAAAACTGCAATCTTGTGGAGAGTTTTTGCAATAGATTTTGGAAAAGGAGAAAATATATATGAAGTTTGAAAGCCTATTTTCTTACTATTTTTCCCTGTTGATGGCTTTTCAGTTCAGTTCAGTGATGGCTTTTAACTTACTTCTAAAATAAGTCAATCACCTTCAAACCTATCTAGAATGTTTAGACAGCAAGCTGGCTTCCTCTAACCTATATTTTTCTTATTCGTGACAGCTTGGGAATTCAAATGCACATAATATAGTTAACAATAATATCTATCTTTTTTGAGGGATTAATTGGAAAAATGATATGAGGTTGAAAACTATTCACATCCCCACCTTGCTGGGAAATGAGGCTCATAAGGTTAACAAGTTTAACCAAAGTTACACACTAGCAAGCAGATAAGCTGAATCTCAACTGCTATCCATTTGCCTACTATGTTGCATGGCCTTTGTGTTTCCAACAAAATTAAAAGATGCTGGATGAAAACTTGCATCAGTTTTACTATTCTTCTCACTTTTATTATCTTCAAGAAATAGATTAAAAGAACCTTTTTGCCAAGGCTTAAAATTTCTGTACATTATGGAAAATAGTCTGCATATATTGAGAATGTGGTAGGTGACATTCTCACAAGAAGTGAGACTGCTATATTTGGAAGGTGTGAATTAAGAATGTCCTTATTATATCCCTTCTGACCTCCTGTATCATCTGGATAAGAATCTGACCAAGAAAGAAATTAAAAATGTTATTTTAATATATGAAGTAATTTATCCAATATTAACTAGTCTTGAAACTGTATAACTAAAACAATGTGTTCCCAGAACAAGAATAGACAGGTTGATTAATGAAACAAAATAGAAAATTTATATTCAGGTAAGTATAAGATTTAAATTAGTATAAAGGTGACATTTCAGATGGCCAAGGGAATGATGAACTTGCTAGTGGTTTGGGGTTAATTTTCTGACTATTAAAAAATAGTAAGATCCTTGTGTCAAAAAAAATACAAAAATGCATTTCAGATAGATTAAATTTGAAATTGATAGTCTATGTTGGAATATGGGCTTCCCAGGTGGCTCAATGGTAAAGAATCCACTTGCAATGGAGGAGACACAGGAGATGTGGGATTCAATCTCTGGGTAGGGAACATCTCCTGGAGGAAGAAATGGCAAGCCACTCCTGTATTCTTGCCTGGGAAATCCCATGGACAGAGAAGCCTGGTGGGCTACTGTCTGTGAGGGTCCCAAAGAGTTGGATGCTACTGACCACACATACATGCATGTTGGTATTCACTTTAGCTGATAAGTATAAAAATTTTTATAATGTGCTTGACTTCTCACTCAATACTTTTACTTTCAGTGAATGTTCATCACATCATTGTTTATTCTAACAAAAAGGAAAACATTCATAATAAAGTAATATCAAACAATAGGTGAATCAATAGTAGCAGACTCACCTATTATAAAAATGGGCTACACTATCATCATGACTAATAATTTGTGCAGCCAGACTCATATATTACCTCTGTAACTAGAAAACAAACAAAACCATATTTTAATAAAATATACAAAATTTATTTTGCATTATATACACACACATACACATACAAGTAAATTATGATAAACTACTTTAAGCCAGATAGGGTATTTTTGGTCTTAGGGTCAGTTTGATTCCAAGAGGGGCCTAGAGTGGTTAACACTGTCACTCACACTCAGTAGATTAACACAATAAATATGTGATGGTATCAATTATCACCGTCCTGAAAGCATTCCATAATTTTCTAAAGTTAATTAAAATCACTTTTGTATCATCATCATCCTCTTTGATCATGCCTAGGTAAATGTTTTTACCATCCAAATCGTTAAGCTTTAATACATCATATAATTTTTACGTATTGTAGTATGTCCTACTTTCAGTCCAAATGTAAACCAATGAGTCAGAATGACTAAGGAAAACTAAGAAACACGGGGCAGTTTTTTCATCTTTCCAATGCCTCTCTTTCCTAACAAATGGAGTCCAATGAGAATTTCTTCCCATGTGGACTTCTGAAGTATCTGTTATTATCTCAAACATAGCTTTAAGTGAAAATCAGTCTCAGTATTATTCTATTCCATTATACATGAGTTTTTCAAAGAGGCAGCATATTTTATCTGCCTACTTTTTCTATAGGAGATACAGAGAAAAAAGAAATAATCATTTCTTCAAGGTTGTATGACATAAATAATTATGACTATTTTAGCCAATGACTCCAATTTCAAGGTGTTATACACGAGTCATACTTTGGAGATCTTGAACAACAACAACAACAAAAAGAATCCTGAACATTGGTCTAAATAATACATTGATTTAATTGTTTTGAAACCTGAATGGTAACATTAATTACTAATTCAAAAGCAAGCAGGAGGAAACACAGTCAAACTAATTATAAGCAGCATGCCCATTTCCAAAAAATATTGATCATTAGAAGTAATGTGATTTGATAATCTAACTTGGGTGTATTCACTCAGAAGACAGCTAATTTCTAAGAGTATAATGATAGGTTTAAAGAGAGGAGATCACTATCAGTGTGGCAGACACTTTCAGTTAATTTTTGTTTGCTTATTATTTTGCCATTGCTATGATTTTTCACTACTGAGAATGGAATGGTGTGGAGGAAATTCATGATCTGTAATACTGATGGTTTAGGGAAATAATGCAAGGATATGGAATAACTGATTGATTCTGGACTGAATCTAAATTATCATTAAACCAAACAGGCTAACCTATTAGAGGTATAATGCATACATTCATAGTTAGGTTAATGGAGGAATATCTACAGCAGGAGTAGCAGACTCAAATACTTGCAGGTGCTAGGAAAATATCATAAATGTGCATACTGAGTTGCAATCATTATAAAATGGTGAACAGTGTCAGAACTTACTTAAACCGTCAAAATTCAATTAAAGTAACTGTGTTTGGGAGGAGAGAGGTGGATACAAAGGACACTTTCAGTTCAGAGATTGCTATTTCTGGTCTGGCAAAATGACCAGTGTATGTAAATATATCCTCAAATTGAGGGACCCAAACACTGGAATCGCTGTGGTATGATAACCACTCTGTAACCAGTACTTTGTTCTTTACTTAAGAGGTTCGGTATTTTGTCACTTGCTGAGGAAAGGGGATAAGACACATATAATTCCCCAGAGGCTGATCGTTTAAGGAGTTTATAAGTTAATATATATTAGATGACAATTAATTAGGATAAGTGCTATAATAAATGGAAGTACAGAGAAGAGGGGTGTCTACTGACACTGCTGCTGCTGCTAAGTCGCTTCAGTCATGTCTGACTCTGTGCGACCCCATAGATGGCAGCCCACGAGGCTCCCCCGTCCCTGGGATTCTCCAGGCAAGAACACTGGAGTGGCTTGCCATTGCCTTCTCCAATGCATGAAAGTGAAAAGTGAAAGTGAAGTCGCTCAGTCGTGTCTGACTCTTAGCAATCCCATGGACTACAGCCCACTAGGCCCTCCGTCCATGGGATTTTCCAGGTAAGAGCACTGGAGTGGGGTGCCATTGGACTAGTGAAATCTGCTTCATGTCATTAAGAACAAACAAGAATTACTTAGCAATGAATATGAGAACCAGGAAATTGAATGGTTTGCCTTGGAAATGAACAGAGATCATTCTGTCGTTTTTGAGATTGCATCCAAGTACTGCATTTCAGACTCTTTTGTTGACCATGATGGCTACTCCATTTCTTCTAAAGGATTCCTGCCCACAACAGTAGATACAATGGTCATCTGAGTTAAATTCACCCATTCCAGTCCATTTTAGTTTGCTGATTCCTAGAATGTCGACATTCCCTCTTGCCATCTCCTGTTTGACCCCTTTCAATTTGCCTTGATTCATGGACCTAACATTCCAGGTTCCTATGCAATATTGCTCTTTACAGCATTGGACCTTGCTTCTATCACCAGTCACATCCACAACTGGGTGTTGTTTCTTCTTTGGCTCCATCCCTTCATTCTTTCTGGAGTTATTTCTCCACTGATTTCCAGTAGCATGTTGGGCACCTACTGACCTGGAGAATTCATCATTCAGTGTCCTATCTTTTTTGCCTTTTCATACTGTTCATGGGATTCTCAAGGCAAGAATACTAAAGTGGTTTTCCAATTCCTTCTCCAGTGGACCATGTTTTGTCAGAAATCTCCACCATGATCCATCTGTCTTGGGTGGCCCTACACAGCATGGCTCATAGTTTCACTGGGTTAGACAATGCTGTGGTCCATGTGATTAGATTGGTTAGTTTTCTGTGATTTTGGTTTCTGTCTGTCTGCCCTCTGACGCCTCTCTCAGTGCTTACTGTCTAACTGGGGTTACTCTGATATTGGAAGTGGGGTATCTCCTCTCGCCGCTCCAGTGTCACACAGCTGCAGCTCGCCACTCCAGTGCCATGCAGCCAAGGGAAACCATAGCTTCGTTTCCAAGGCAAACCATTGCCTCATTTCCAAGGCAAACTCTTCAGTATCACGATAATCCAAGGCTATGGCCCAACCAGTAATGCTGAAGAAATTGAACAGTTCTATGAAGACCTACAAGACCTTTTAGAACTAACACCCAAAAAAGATTTTCATTATAGGAGACTGGAATGCAAAAGTAGGAGGTCAAGAAACACCTGGAGTAACAGGAAAATTTGGCTTTGAGTGCAGAATGTAGCAGGGCAACATCCCATAGAGTTTTGCCAAGAGAACGCACTGATCATAGCAAACACCCTCTTCCAACACAAGAGAAGACTCTACACATAGACATCACCAGATGGTCAACACTGAAATCAGACTGATTATATTCTTTGAAACCAAAGATTGAGAAACTCTATACAGTCAGCAAAAACAAGACCGGGAGCCAACTGTGACTCAGCTCATGAACTCCTTATTGCCAAATTCAGACTTAAATTGAAGAAAGTAGGGAAAATTACTACACTATTCAGGTATGACCTAAATCAAATCCCTTATGAATATATAGTAAAAGTGGGAAATAGATTTAAGGGACTAGATCTGATAGACAGAGTACCTGACGCTACGGATGGAGGTTCATGACATTGTACAGGAGACAGGGATCAAGACCATCCCCAAGAAAAATAAATGCAAAAGAGCAAAACAGCTGTCTGAGAAGGCCTTACAAATAGCTGTAAAAAGAAGAGAAGCAAAAAGCAAAGGAGAAAAGGAAAGATATACCCAATTGAATGCAGTGTTCCAAAGAATAGCAAGGAGAGATAAGAAAGCCTTCCTCAGTGATCAGTGCAAAGAAACAGAGGAAAACAATAGAATGGGAAACACTGGAGGTCTCTTCAAGAAAATTAGAGATACCAAGGGAACATTTCATGCAAAGATGGGCTCGATAAAGGACAGAAATGGTACAGACCTAACAGAAACAGAAGATATTAAGACGAGGTGGCAAGAATACACAGAAGAACTGTACAAAAAAGATCTTCATAACCCAGATAATCACGATGGTGTGATCGCTTACTTAGAGCCAGACATCCTGGAATGTGAAGTCAAGTGAGCCTTAGGAAGCATTACTACAAACAAAGCTAGTGGAGGTGATGGAATTCCAGTTGAGCTATTTCAAATTCTAAACGATGATGTTGTGAAAGAGTTGCACTCAATATGCCAGCAAATTTGGAAAACCCAGCAGTGGCCACAGGACTGGAAAAGGTCAGTTTTCTTTCCAATCCCAAAGAAAGGCAATGCCAAAAATGCTCAAACTACCACACAATTGTACTCATCTCACACACTGGTAAAGCAATGCCGAAAATTCTCCAAGCCAGGCTTCAACAATACGTGAACCGTGAATTTGCAGATGTTCAAACTGGTTTTAGAAAAGATATAGGAACCAGAGATCAAATTGCCAACATTTGCTGGATCATCAAAAAAGCAAGAGAGTTCCAGAAAAACATCTATTTCTGCTTTATTGACTATGCCAAAGCCTTTGACTCTGTGGTTCACAACAAATTGTAGAAAATTCTGAAAGGGATGGGAATACCAGACCACCTGACCTGCCTCTTGAGAATTCTGTAGGCAGGTCAGGAAGCAACAGCTAGAACTGGACATGAAACAACAGACTGGTGCCAAATAGGGAAAGGAGTACGTCAAGGCTGTATATTGTCACCCTACTTATTTAACTTGTATGCAAAGTACATCATTAGAAAAGCTAGGCTGGATGAACCACAAATGGAATCAGGATTGCTGGGAGAAATATCAATAATCTCAGATATGCAGATGATACCACCCTTTTGGCAGAAAGTGAAGAGGAACTAAAAAGCCTCTCAATGAAAGTGAAAGAGGAATGTGAAAAGGTTGGCTTAAAGCTCAACATTCAGAAAACTAAGATTATGGCATCCAGTCCCATCACTTCATGGCAAATAGATGGGGAAACAGTGGAAAGAGTGGCATACTTTATTTTGGGGGGCTCTAAAATCACTACAGATGGTGATTGTAGCCACGAAATTAAAAGATGCTTACTCCTTGGAAGAAAGGTATGACCAACCTAGATAGCATATTCAAAAGCAGAGACATTACTTTGCCAACAAAGATCAGTCTAGTCAAGGCTACATTTTTCCAGTAGTCTTGTATGCATGTGAGGTTTGGACTATAAATAAAGCAGAGCCCCAAAGAATTGATGCTTTTGAACTGTGGTGTTGGAGAAGACTCTTGAGAGTCCCTTGAACTGCAAGGAGAGCCAACCAGTCCATATTAAAGGAGATCAGTCCTGAGTGTTCATTGGAAGGACTGATGCTTAAGCTGAAACTCCAATACTTTGGCTACCTCATGTGAAGAACTGGCTCATTTAAAAAGACCCTGATGCTGTGAAAGATTGAAGGCAGGAGGAGAAGGGGACAACAGAGGATGAGATGGTTGGATGGCATCACCAACTCATAGGACATGAGTTTGAGTAAACTCTGGGAGTTGGTGATGGACAGGGAGGCTTAGCATGCTGCAGTCCATGGGGTGGCAAAAAGTCGGACATTAACTGAGCAGCTGAACTGAACTGAACATGAGAACAACTTCCCAGGCAGGCAGGAAAACAGCATATTAGTTAATGATTAGTGATTTGTTAGTTACTGGATTGGGTTGGCATTTCCTTCTCCAGAGGATCTTCCTTACCCAGGGATTGAACCTGGGTCTCCTGCATTGTAGGCAGATGCTTTACTGTCTGAGCTACCAGGGAAGCCCCAGTGTTAGCCTTTCTTATCTTTCCCTTCCATTCCTCCTCTCTCAACCTACAGTACTTACATATCTAAATAGATTAGATAAAGAGAGAGATAATCACTCAATAAATAGCCATTATTATTACAATGCTGCCGCTACTGCTGCTAAGTCGCTTCGGTCCTGTCTGACTCTGTGTGACTCCATAGACAGCAGCCCACCAGGCTCCTCCGTCCCTGGGATTCTCCAGGCAAGAACACTGGAGTGGGTTGCCATTATTACAATGGAACAGTATAAATTGATGTTTGAAATTAGTCAGACCTGGGTTCAAACTTTTAGGAGGCAACTAGAAGGTGAAAGTGAAAGTCACTCAGTCCTGTCTGACTCTGCTACCCCATGGACAATACAGTCTATGGAATTCTCTAGGCCAGAATACAGGAGTGGGTAGCCTTTCCCTTCTCTGGGGGATCTTTCCAACCCAGGGATCGAACCCAGGCCTCCCACACTGCAAGTGGATTCTTTACCAGCTGAGCCACAAGGGAAGCCCACAAGGAAACTGGAACTGAATTCACATTCTGCTTTCTGATTTTACTAGCTGTGTGACCTAGATTATGTCACAATAAGTCACCAGGCTTGTTTCATTATCTGTGCAGTGAAGATAATACTAACCCATGGGGCTGTCATACGGATTAAATGAGTGATGCCCATAAACCTCAGTGGCTACTGTACAGCACATACATACATTCTTAATTTTTTTTTTTTTTATTGCCAAGGAAAATGAAACTCAGTATCAAGAGTTAAGCAAAAGAAAAAAAGAAAATTATAGCAAAGGAAGTGATATTAATTCATCCACATCACTGCTGTGGGTCAAACTTGGTAGTAGTTGTTTCTTTCTCCCTGGAAAGTCAGGGGTGCTCAGATGTGACTCACAGATGCCAGCCCTGGGCCTCATGAGAGGGCTTCAGGAGAGAAAGATGAGTGAGTTACTAGCAAGACCCTGAGTGGGAGTGTTCCTGAGATCCAGTGAGCCTTGAGCTCAGAAACAGAGCCAGCTATTTCCTTGCTGTGGATTTTATTTACTGAATGTCACTGGGATGATGGGATTTGGGTTTCCTGTGCTTTCATCGGAGCTCCGGCATGCTTCCTCATCACTTGCCCTGTGTTTTCCACATGGGCTTTTTTTTTTTTTTTCCTGTGGCATCATTTAAAAGTAGAGCCTTGGTTCTTGCCTCATAGAAGAATGATTCAGAATACCAGAGTTGCTTTTTTATTATTATTATTTTAATTCCTTTATTAGAGATCACCTTACATCGGGGTACTTGAAAGAACTGGAGGAAATTTTTAAAATCTGAAATGTAGAAAACGTTCTGGGCAAACCAACTGATGTTTGTTTTTCAGGTAGCTTAAGACAGAAATGCCAATGTGAGCCTTCCAGGATAATGCTCACCTCCCCTAGAGTGAGGCCACTCTTAAAATCTAAAAGGTAAATGCTATGCACACAGTGTTCAATAATTGATATTCTGTGCTATTTATCATGGAATCCAAAGTGTTTCTTTCCTGCCTACCCTCTGAGTCCAGAAAACTAACGGTGCCAACCTTGTGATAAAACAAATCATTCATTCTTATTGAACTGGGGCTAGTAATAAAAATTGTAAGAAAATCATGCTATCCATATAAGCTCACATCTGAGAACTTTAGCATTTTTTTCACATGCCTAGAACACATTGGCATCTTTAATTCTTCTATAATTAGTAGAAAAATATTACTTACAAATAGCAGAATGGTGTGTATATGAGGAGTTTTTTTTTTTTTTTTAAAGGACTAGCAATAAGATTTATATTTGTATCACAACTCTGATACTATAAGATGGACTGGATATGTATTGAACTTTATGGACACTCATTAACAAATGTTTATTGAGTACATATCATTGGTCCAGATCGTGATCTAAGTACTGCCCTCACATTCCCTCTTTTAAAATGAGCATAAGTCACAAGGTCAAGTACAGTTCACTATGACAATATAAATGTGCATTTTAAGTTGGAAAATCATATAGAAAATGAATTTGTCAGTATTCATCTTAGCTGTCTACTTTTTGGACTGTGTACACTGTAAGGCAAAAAGTGCCTCCTGCCTTATGAAAGATGAAAATGGCACAGTTTTTGTGAAGCCTCTTTTGTAGCCATGAACCAGGCACAGCAGCTAAAACTCCACCAATGGGATGAACTGACCCTAGAGCTAAAGGGGCCAGGAGGGATTTTGCTAAGGATTTTGCTCAGTTCTAGTGCTAAATGCAAGAGGACTCGCTTCCCAAGGACCGGGGGATAGGAATGGGGCTGGCACTCCCGAGGGTTCTGAGCCTTGGGACCAGTGTGACAAGCTTCAGGGAACAGGACTTGGTGACCACAAGTGCTCCTCAGTTCTGCACTGGCCTAGGACACACAGTCCCAAGCCTTATTCTTCAGCCTGCTCCATTATTCCCTAAGTTCTTCAATATCCTTTCAGTGCATTTGTTTTCTACATTAGTAACTACAGATGATTGCTGCTGCTGCTGCATCCCTGGTTGATATAAAGGGAGCAGTTAAGTCTTTGATGGTTTTAAAATGCCCTAAACCTATTGAAGATGCCACACAGTTACCACTCCGGGCCAAGCAGGAAACAATAAAAGAGCTCTTCTCTCCCCTCAGAGGTTTTCTGACCTCTCCTCAATTACCATGGACAGTACCATTCTGAACTCTGGTTCTTTAATGGTGAAGAATCAAGTTCAAAAGACAGAAGAGTGTGCCAGCCAGCACATACTAAAGTGTCTTCTGAAGAAAACAGTGATCTTTGTGATGCCGCATGAATCAAATAACTCTTCAATCAAATAACTTTAGAAAATGATGCATACACATACACAAAACAGATAAAAAATTTCTATAAACAGATGTGGCAAAAAGATATTTGTAACTTTGTACCCTGTACCCAAACTTCTTTTCAGTACACTTAATGGAAACTTATCTTCCAAGACATTAGTAACATTCTGCCATGCAGCATTCTGTTGAATACATTTTTAGACACAAGTCTAAAAGTCATCTTAATTAGTCATCTTACTTTGGAGGAGATAATCCGAAAGGAATGCTATGCATGTTTGCCAGGAAAAAGAGCATGGAAACAGGATGCATATCACATATAGCTAGGGACATAAGGCATGTTTCTAAGCCTTAATTCCCTCTTCTGTAGAATGGGGTTAATGACTCCTTTTTCCCAGGGCTGTGGTAAAGAGTGACTGAAATAACGTATATAAAAGTCAACATATTGTCTAGCATATTGTGGGACATTTGTGTTGTTACAAAAATTAAATATGGATTATTAAAATTTAAATTATTTAATGTTTGAAAATGCCTGAGTATAAACTCAACCACCTACCAGGCGGTTAATAAACAGTAACAAGCTAAGTTACTTTTCCCTCATTGGTAAAAGTAAATTTGGCCAAAGAAGATCACCACAGTGTATTGTAGAATCTCCTCACCAGACTGTGAACTCCAGGAACATAGGGGCTGTGTCTGCTTCTCGTCAGCCTATTTCCTCTACCAAGCGTCTGAAACATATGCATCATTTTTTGTGCATCGTTGATTAAATTTCCCTCTGTCTTAAACTTCACAGGGCATAGAATTAAGATGCTTCACTATGTACCCTGTAGAAATAGTGTCAAAATTAAGTATCATATAAAGCACATTTTCTAAAATTTACATTACTCAGCCAGGTTCCAAAAGCATTTACCATCAAAACTTTCACTGATCAGCAAAAGACAAAGAAATGAGAACATCTTACTCCTGATTGAATTAAAGAGGCATATATTGGCATTTCAACAAAGGTGGAGATTGAAAACTTGATTCTGAAACATTTGAAGACTTTCCCATTAAGCGACAATACACTCTCAAATCCATAAATACCAAATTGCTATTGACAGCAGGGCAGAACAGCCTAACCAGTTTCATGGAATTACTTTTCAGTAAGTGGACTACAACCACACAGAAAACAGCAAATTGATCAAACATGCTGACTTCTAGAGCTAAGGAAAAGCAGCAGCTCAGACCACAGAGTCAAGACAAAAGTTCAGAATGTATGTTGATGGTTTGCATTTTGCAAAATTCAAGACTGAATTTTTCTTATTTGGACTCTACAATATTTCTGTGAGGATGAGAATACCAGCTATGATCCTTAGTTTATATTCATCAGCATGAGTAAATAAAAAATAAGAATTTGCTATGTTAGGCCACTGACATTTTTTTTTTTTTTTTTTTACTGTTGCATAACATAGCTTAACCTCACTATACAGATGGTCTCTGGCTACCCAAGGTCTTACAGATGAAATGACTAATTTGGGTCATTTTTCTGAGGCTAATGGGGAAGTACTGAATTATATTAAAAAGAGCAGAAAGTCTCAGGTATTTTCCTTTGGGAAAATTATTTTGTAATAAATACTTGAAGGAATGATGATGAAAATGAGGTTAAGAGAGAAATCTTCCACAGAACCATTCACCCTTCCAGATCACTGATCCTCCAGACTGTAAGCTACATCCAGGCCCCTTAGCTTCAGAGGCTTTGCCATGTCAGTGCAAGGTGTCCTCATCCATCACAGGATGAGAAGAGGAACGAGGTAATTTAATCCCTCAGCACAAATGGAACATTATTCATAGAGCTTACCCAACCGAAACGGAGGAGGGGTATGTAGCTAATGTGTTAATAAAGGTTTGAGGAGAACCACTGTCTTCCTCTTCATCTCCTTACCTGTCCATCCTTACCTGTATCACTCTTCTCCACGCACTGAGGTCTCAGCCCCACACATTTTCTTGGAAAAAACCACACTCCTTCCTCCCTCGGGCATTGAGACACCTTTTACCTCTGTGGAGAGTAGTCTTTCCCATTCTACTCCTTTTCCCTCTCTCCCAACCTTTTTACCTAGTTGGTTTTCATTTGCTTGTAATCTCAGCTAAGCATCATCTCCTCAGAAAGCATTTCCTCAAACTCCTCCCCTCCCACAAGTACCATTATAGGAATATTCTCTCTGGAAAATTTACTATACTTTGCAGATTTACGTTTCTCATTGTGAATATCTGACTAAGTCTTTCCTATCTGACTAGAATGGAGACTGTAAGAGGTCATGAAATATATTGATTTCTTATTAGCACTATTTTCTTAGCATATAGAAAAATAATTGGCATATAACATGAATTCAATAAATATTTGTGAAGTGAATAAATAAGGAAGACTTTGATGTGCAGAGGCATTGTAACATATGATCAAAGGCACAACTAATTAGGAATAAAGTCAAGACTCATAGCTGGGTCTTCTGACTCTAGATCCCATTTTTTTTCTGCTGGTCCTCAGTTGGCTAAATTTGGAAATGTACCGTTTCTTAGAAGGAGAGCACTGGAGACATCTCACAGAGAGACTTTACTGTCAAAAAGAAAAAAAGAGACATATTTTCACCATCTGCTTTCACAGAGCCCACAATTTGGGGGCCTGAGAGATCTTTGGGTGTGTGAGTTAATTACAAAGCAACCTCTGTCAACTTAAAAAAAAAGGAAACCACTATTAATGGCAGCCAGGAGAGCTTTCAACGTGTGAAGACAAAACCAGTGCTTGCATCGTGGCTTCTATTGTCCTTCCATATTTATTTTCAGACTGTGGGGACAGACAAATAGCATAGCTTTTATCATGAGTCACCCTTTCTAAAAACAGAATTCTATTTACATGAACAATAGTTATTGGTCCAACTTGATAGTCAGTAAGGTTGAAAACCAGCCTCAACTGAGTGGATAACTGTTTCTGTGGATCACCTGAAGTGACATGAAATCTTGCTATTAACTAGTCACTTAAAATATACTATTTTGTGAAATCAGACACACTGCTGCTGCTAAGTCGCTTCAGTCGTGTCTGACTCTGTGTGACCCCATAGATGGCAGCCCACTAGGCTCCTCTGTCCCTGGGATTCTCCAGGCAAGAATACTGGAGTGGGTTGCCATTTCCTTCTCCAAAAGCAGACACACAGTCATTGGGAAAAGTATTTCAAAATATTTTAGAAGTACCGGAGGAAATCCAACTTCATTTAAAATCCTACCTTCAAAATACCATAATCCCAGCTAACATTTGGGTAAACATCTTTTCTGAAAGCTCTCTCTCCATAACCTGTATGTTTACAAAACTGTTTTCAGATTCACAGTCAAGTCATGCAGGGCTGGAAGAAAGAGCCTCTGGTTTGAACATGAACTCTGCCACCTACCAGCTGTGTGGCCTTGGACAATCACTTAACTTCTTTAACTTCAACTCACTCCACTTGTAAAATTATGCCAGTATTTGCATGCAGAGGGGTTATAAAGGTACAATAAGTTATGCCCAGTACCAAGGACAGTGCTAGACATGCTTAGGTATCTAAGGAAAAAAACCCACAATTTCCCCCAATGGGGGAAAGACAGATAGATAGATAGTGGCATTTGACACAAGGTTTGATGCACACAACTAATTAGAGAGTGGGATGTGGAGACCACAGACACCCTACAGCGAGCACTGCAAGCCCAATGCCCTCAGCTACTTTGTGATCAAAACTGGTGAGTGCTGAGGCTCAACTGGCTTTCAGACAATTCGGAGGGCTAAACTCAATGAAATTTTATGAAAAGTGACTCTGCAAAAATAAAATGTGTTATAGAAAGACATTATTTATTGAGCAGCGTGAGGCAAGGAATTATGCTGGGTCCTTGACATTCATTACTTCATTGAATCCTCTCAACGTGAAACAAAGAAGCTGCCATGGCCAACACATTTTACAGATTAAATAACTTGAACCTAGCAAATTTAAGTCATCTGCCCAAGGATTTACATGTGATAATAGAGGACCCAAGTCTGCAACGGAGAAGGCAATGGCACCCCACTCCAGTACTCTTGCCTGGGAAAATCCCACGGATGGAGGAGCCTGGTAGGCTGCAGTCCATGGGGTTGCCAAGAGTCAGACACGACTGAGCGACTTCACTTTTACTTTTCACTTTCATGCACTGGAGAAGGAAATGGCAACCCATTCCAGTGTTCTTGCCTGGAGAATCCTAGGGACAGGGGAGCCTGGTGGGCTGCCATCTATGGGGTCGCACAGAGTCGGACATGACTGAAGTGACTTAGCAGCAGCAAGTCTGCAAACTCCAAATCTGAAGCCCTGAATCACTGGTCCGTACTGCTTTGAGAGGCAATGGAATGTCAGCAATTATTGTTTAAAAAATCCTGTAAAAATGTGCTTATAAAATGTCACAATTTTAACAGAAAAATATAATATTTACTTCATAGACAATGAATTTGAGATCTGAAAGGATCTATTGTTTGCTCATTGTCTGATAACGTGCACAACAGTAGAATGACAAAACTGGGCATGGTCTTCCATTCCTACATTGCCCCAAATAAACTGAGTTTTGGAAGGAGCAATTCACAACTCATCAGTTAAGAATTGTTGCCCAGAAAAACAGTGAAAATTATTTTGCACACCTAAATTGTACAATATACTCTTTCAAAAGTCATATGATATTTATGAAAATTTTTAACATGGAGGGCAGATGTTATAATCTCTATTTTACTTATAGAAGAGGTTAGATCACAGATTCAATTAGTATTAGAAGAAAATCTAGACTTTTCCTATTTAAAAACCAGCATTCTCTTCATAATATGAGATTTTCTCTCTCGTGGGAAAAAATCTTAAAGTATTTTAAAACTCTTTCACCTACACTGTCATTTCCTTGAGTAAAAAATTTATAAGACACTTTAAAAATATTTTATACCTAAGCTACGGAAAGTTTTGGTTTGAGACACTACCATACGTACCTCAAAGAGCTCTGCTTGGGGAGTTTCAGTAGGATTCTAAATGAGATTTATGAAAAGGATTCTCTGGCTGTGGTGGAGTCTTCCTAAATGAAGAACTTTTCCTATAACTTTGTGAGATCAACACTTGGGGCACTTAGGGACTATTTTTCTGAGAAATCAAAATGACTGCCTTCATCACAATGAATGATATTTGACTTTAGAAAGAAAATGTAATTAACTGACTCAAAGTACAATCACTCTAAATCAATCAAGAGTAGACAGACATTAATTCAGAAGGGGAAAATGCATCAAGAGCAAACCAAGTTAAACACTGTAGAATCATTAATATCCATTTCACAAGACTGAATGCCATTAGCTTTAGTCAGCCAACAGCCTGGCACAATCACTTTCTCTTCCTTCTACCACTGGTCCATGGAAAAACAAAGCTTACCAAATTTGTTTTTAAACAACTTAATTTGCTTCTCATTAAGGGGCTGTGCTAATGCTTGTAATGGATTGATCTTTAAATGAGAAGAGCTTATTAAAATAAAAAAAGGGCTTTTATTAGAAATATTTAACTTTGATGTAAACTTTTGTTTTGATGTGAATAACTTATTTATAGTTTTTTTCCCCTTACATCTGTATGCCCAGTTTGATTTGCTCAAAGAAATACTGAGAGTTGCCTGTGACATTCCAGGAGTAAAAGTAATGGACCCAACTGAGCTTTGTGGAATAATGTGTGTGTATGTCTGTGTGTGTGTGTGTGTGTGTGCACACACACATTCAGGAGTCTCTGACTCTTTGTCACCCCGTGAACTTCTCTTTGTAGCCTGCCAGACTCTTGTGTCCATGGGATTTTCCAGGGAAGAATACCGGAGTGGGTTGCCATTTCCTTCTACAGGGGATCATCCCAACCCAGGGATCGAACCCATGTCTCCTGTCTTCTGCACTGGTTGGCAGGTTCTTTACCAACTATACCACCTGGGAAGCCACATAGCTAAAAAGAAAACGTGGGATAGAATACAAATTCTACCATCTCTCAATTTTATGTTATAAGGAAGTCACTGTTCCTCTCTGAATCTCAGTTCTTTTGTCTGTAAAACTGGGTAACTGTATAACACGCCAAGAAGCTGTAAGGTTTAAATGAAATAATGCATGTAAGTGTTTTGTAAACTCTGAAACAAGACAGTAAGGGAGTTTCTGAGACAGAGCACCATAGACTGGAGTCTTGGTTCCTGCAGCATATAAGTTGTGTGGGCCTGAGTAAATTGCATACCTCTCTGGGTTGAGCCGCATACCACTCTGGTAGTCTATAAAAAGATAACAATAATACCTATTAATCCTGTTGTGTGAAATACTAATAAACACTCAGAAAAGTTAGTATCATTATTATTATTATGCTTATTAAATCATTATGCTTTCCCAGGCCCAACATAATAAGATTCTTAGACAGCAAGGGGATGATAATAATGGAAAGTATAAAATATAATACAAGAAATCCTGGCAGAAACAAAGGCAAAGGCATGGCAGGGTTAAGAGAGATGAACATTCTCTGCTAACCAATGTGATTATTTGCAATTCATAAATTTATATATTTAATTATTTTTATGGAGTAGTAACTGTTGGGAATGCAGATAAGAGATTTGCTGTTGGGAAGTATAATACCTAGTCAGATAAAAAATAGGTAACAGAAATTCATATTTATATACATATATGTGGACAACAACTATATTATATACACATTTGTAGTTTATATAGATAGGTTTGTTTACATACCATACTAAATAGTAATTTTTAAATTAAGCAATAACATATCACAAGATAGCATATAGTAAAACTGAAACTATGATGATAAGTATTTAAGTACAGGAATGATGCCTGTGCTAAACTGTACCAAGTGAATTATTTCACCTACAGGGCATCCTTAAATATATTATATGAATATCAATGCATGTTTCATTCCAAAAACTAGATTCTGAGGACTAGAGTTTAGCATTCTGCCTTTGTTTTCTTTGCTCACCTGAACTAAAGATAAGGGAGATTTCTGTCAGTAAACGTCAGCAAATTGGATTTCACTCAAGCTTAAAGTCCTTTGATATTATCCCCTTGGTATATTAAATGGCTCAAGAGTCTTTGTCTCCAGCTACTCTGGTATACACACATGATCTATGGACAGTGTTATAGGGAATGGCTTCCAATTCCCAGACATCCCACTCTGTCATACCACCAGCCCCATGCACAAGCTGTTCTCTCCACCTGGCACATCCTTGCCTTAGTCACCTAGTGAACCTCTACTCAACCTTTGACCCCTCATGTAAATTCTTCTTCTTTGCATTGCAGCAGATGAATCATCAATTCCTTTGTTCTACTGTACTTTGACATCACTAATTACCGTATTGTAATCCTCCAATTACCCACCTATCTTCTCCACTGGCCTACAAGTGTTTCAAAATCACAGACTGGTTTTTTTTTTTTTTTTCTTTCATGTTCCCAGGTCTAGCACATAGTACTTTACAAATAAATCTGTAGTTGATTCTTTCAAATAACCCTACTTTTAAGTCTGTCGCTGATTTACATGAGATTAGAAGGAAACCATGTGTGTTGAATAATGTCAGCTAATATCACTGAGTATTTATCACATGACAAGTATGATACTGTCATTAACTCTGATTCATAAATGAAAAACCCTTAGCTTAGAGAAGTAATGAGATAGTCCCAAGGTTATTCTGACTGCCTGTATAGGACAGAGCTGGGATTTAAACATTGGTCCATTGACTTTGAACCATTAAATGGTCAAATGAGAACTGATTTAGGGTAATCTACCCAACTGTCACTCTGTTTAGGAAAGGGCACCGATGTGATGATTCAGAACTCTGCAAGCTTTGTGCTATGGAGAAGAAAATAAAGGTGAACAGAACCACCTACACGGCTGCTCTTAACAGCACATGTGCTCATTTTATTAATGGAAATACAAGGGAGTTTGCTCTACTTGGTAAGGTTAAGACAATCTGGTTAGCTTTAAAAAATTAAAATTCCATTCTGCCTGTTTCACAGAAAAGGGCTAAAATAGAAGAATATTCTATTGCTAACAGAACTGTATAAGGGAGATAATTATTCTTGTTAAATGTCACTAATAACTAATGGGGAAAATTCCATTTCTGTTAAACATGGGAAAATATGTGACTAACAGCTGAGTGACAAAAGCGCTTAATCATCACTTATTAACTGATGACTTTTTAAATCAGAGATGCATCTCTTTTATTATTTTAAAAGGAATCATATATTTGAAAATAAAAGACAGAGCCCCATTAGAAAGGACAATGAAGGAACCCTAGAGCCTAGACCAGAATATTCTTACTGAGTAAACAGGTGCTTCAGGAGAACTGAAGACATCACTGGAAATTCCCTTCATTCTTTATTTGCATCCCCTATGTTTCCATGTTGGAGAAGGCAATGGCACCCCACTCTTGCCTGGAAAATCCCATGGATGGAGGAGCCTGGTAGGCTGCAGTCCATGGGGTCACTGAGAGTCGGATACGACTGAGCGACTTCACTTTGACTTTTCACTTTCATGCATTGGAGAAGGAAATGGCAACCCACTCCAGTGTTCTTGCCTGGAGAATCCCAGGCACGGGCGAGCTTGGTGGGCTGCCAGATGTCTATGGGGTCGCACAGAGTCGGACATGACTGAAGCGACTTAGCAGCAGCATGTTTCCATGTAAAGAGAGTGTTATCTCATCCTCAGAAGTTCTGCTTGACAATCATAGGCATGGCAAGCATAAAGAAGATTATTGATGACTCTGAAATGCTGTAGCTAAAGGCTTCAGCCTGTGGCTATTTAACAACTTTGAAAAGTGTATCTGTTTTGTTTTGGAATCAAGCTTCCTCTTTTGGAATAACAACATTGCGGAGGTAGCCAATGATAAGAACAGCAACTGCCAAGGAATTACATGTCTACAATACCTACTTAAATACATAAATGCCCATGTGCATGTGTATACGTTCATACATGCTGGGAGCCAGCATGGGAGTTCCCACCCATGACAAGGTCATGTGGGAGAGCCCTGACGGGCAAGGAGAGTCAGGGCTCGAGGACCCCCCTGGATCTGCCTGAGCATCTACCCCAAAACCAAAATCTGTCTGTTTTACTATTTCACGACTTTCACCAACTTTTGACATTAGCGGGGGGCTATCCCCAACCACCTTTCTCTGAAGAAAATTAACTTAGAGCTCTAGTTAATAATTCTCCTGGGCATAATAGGAGTGTTTCAATTCAAACCCCTCTGATGACTTTCTAGCTTGCCTGACAGGTTTGTTCAGATTTCTGCAGCTACGCATGTGATTGTTCATAGCCTCCCAACCACGAGAGGCATGGGAAGCTTAAGATATTCTAACAATGCAGAGCTTCTCAGAGAGTTAAAATTGTTAGAATAGAACTAGTAGAGGATTTCTTTGTTGAGCTAATGCTTGCTGCCAAGTTTCCATATCCCTTATCTACTGTGTCCCTGGAAGTGTATTGATTAATATAGTTGGTATATAGAAATGTAAGTAGTAGCTTTAATGTTTGTAACCTTGGACCTTGAGTTAGTTCTTTTCTTGTTATAGCCCACCACACTTTTGCCCTATAGGAATGCAACTTTATCTAATGCTTTCCGAGGGTGGCGCCTGACTTTAGAATAATCACCTTTAGAGAAAAATAAGTTTTCTGAAGAAAGAGTCATAAAATGTTAACAGGCCTCCTGGCCAGAAGATGATGTAAATCACCTAAAGCTTTTGTATATGATAAGTTTGCAGAAAGAAAGCCTGGCTTCGATAAGGATCAAGGACTGCTGACATTATATGACTCTACCCACCCCCCCCACACACACACACATTATCCTCTATGTACAACTTAAGGTATAAAAACTACTTTGGAAAATAAAGTGTGGGCCATGCTCGTCAAGCTTGGTCTCCCCGTGTCATTCTTTCTCTTTCTTTTTTCCTTTTCAGGCTGATTTCCTGGAGCGCAGGGGCCCTCTGCATTCACTTTCCTGCCTGGGCTTCTAAGACCCACTCAAGAAGGTGCCTAAGATGGGGCACCTTCAGCTATTCGAGAGGGTGCCTGTGGCCTATGTGAACAGAGCAAGTCCCGTGCTGGGGCTTTATTGGCTTTCTGTGTAAACCAAGGAATATCAGCCTCTTTTCTCTCCTCTATTTTCTTAACTACAAAATTCTTTCCTTATATTTTCTCTATTTTTCTCAGTCGCCGATGCCGTCCTCTCAAGGGAATCTCTGGATCCAACTGGGGCTGGACCCTGGTACGTACATACACCCACATACATACATTTGCTTGTTCTATAATTCCCACTTAGTATACTATCATTAAATGGTATCAGTTGCACTGATTTTTTGAGAATGGTCTTTTTTTCTTGTTATTGAAAAGACTGGCAAGGTGTTCACTGGTCCCATCTTGTCTTCATAGAAACAGAAAAAGACCACATTTCCCAGCCTCGCTTGTTAGGTTATACAGCTGGGTTCAGGCCAAGAGAACACGAAAAGAAGTGATACTGTGCTGCTTACAAGTCTATCAGAATATGTTGTCCAATTTCTCTCCCACCCCCACCACATGCCCACGCCCTTCTGCCCTGTCTGCCTGGTGATGACATGAGGCTGACCCTGAACCTCAACATGATGGAGACATAACATGTGAGCAGCTTGGGTTCTAGCATCACCACTTGGAAAAGAACCCCCAACCTACCTCAGATTTCAATGCAAATGAGAAAATAAATTTCCCCAATAATGGACTGAGGCCTTCAGAATTTACAGCTTCACCCTCGACTGCCTACTCTGACTAACAGAAAATCTGGTACAAGGTGCGGTGCTGCTTTCAGAAGAGCCTGAAGTAAATAGCATTTCCTTATCTGTTGGTCAGCAGTCATTTTAAAAAATCAATTATCAGATGTTACAAATATGTCGATCAATAGTATTCACAGTCAAAGCTTTGCTAAAATTGTTAACCCAGATCAGCACTTCTATGTCCCCAGCACCTCTAAAAAAGGAGGACTGAGAATACAATGCAAATATTTGGTGTCATTTTTTCTTTAATTTTTAATTGGAAGATAATTGCTTTACAACGTTGTGTTGGTTTCTTCCTTATGACAACATGAATCAGTCATAACTATTATGTATATATCCCTCCCTGTTTAGCCTCCCTCCCACCCC
>NW_011495049.1:162130-191399 GCF_000754665.1 Bison bison bison
TTAGGTCATCACAAGGCACTAGGCTGGGGTCCCTGCCCACTTGGGAAGGTATTACAGGAATGAAGAAAACTCCCAGGAAAGAATGGGTCAGTTTCCAAACACAGATGAAAGTGAATGAGCATCACAGGCACTGAGGGTTTCTCAGACTACATATGCGAGGAACAGGATATGAAAAGACAGAGATGAAGACCCAGTGGCATTTCTTAGTGGCTCAAAGAACACTTCAAACTAGGAATTATGCCTTCCTATTAAATCAAAGAAAAAGGAGAGGCATGAGATTCAGAAAGCACAGAAATAAACTAGATACGTGAACTGTGTTTAGAAAAGATCTCTGGGTACAGTTTCATTGTATAAAGCTGAGTAGATTTAAATATATCAGAAGTCTTCTAAGAAACAGTATTGCCAGAACAACTATATACCTGACACTTAAAAAATGATGACTATTCGAAACTTAAGCAATCTTTGTTATCTGTCCTTCAGTATCTAATCTTTTAGAGCAAGAGCTAGGCTATTCAAACTTCCACAGAACAATAATTGCTTTACTCTTCTCATTCTTTCCATTTTTGAATGAAAATACTTATTGCCATTATCCTGATCCAATTTTCTTTAATACTGAAATATATGACAGTGGAGGGCAGATCAGTTTTATTTTTATGTCATAGGTTACCAGTCCCACGTCACTAACTACATCCAGGCCTTATGAAGAGGACTGAGCAGCACTGCTGAGGGCCTGGTTAGGATTTAGAACTGTCATCCTTGTGAAGAGGAGACTTTTTACATATATGGAAGGAAGAGAAATGGTTGGGATAGGATTAGAAGGATGTATAGGGGACTGTGGCTGAGACTGGCTAGATATTCACCATATCATTTCTTCTTCTTGGACACAAGGAAGGCTATTTCCCTGCAGTTGAAACCATATGACTGATTTATGGCAAATGCAATGTGGTCATAAATGATTCATAACATTCTGGACATGATCATAACACATACTGATTGATACTCAAGGTTACTTCTAAGTCACCTTTACATTTCGTGTCCATTACTGATGGCTGGATAAAGTCAGAGTGAACTGAAGCCCACAGGATGCAAATAGCTTGTGTTTCTGCATTACTATTGAGAAAGAAACACTTAACCTACATCAGATTGATCTTAGCAATAAAAACACTTTTGTTGTATTATGCCCCTAAGGTTTTTGCAGTGTGTTACTGCAGGATGGCTTAAGCCTAGCCAACTTGTAAATTTTCATTATGTGTGTGTGTGGGCGAGGGGAGGGGGCGGGGATCACTAATCACCTATACTCCAGTATAAAATAAAAAGTTAAAAAATACTTAGTCATGATACATTATGCTGCCATTATCCCACTGGACTAAATTTCTTAATATTCTGTTTATTAAATCAGTAACATTTTGACAGTTGCTTCTCACAGCATATGATTAGGAGATGGAAACAATTTTAATTGACCACTATATTGGTCTAGGCACTGAGCTAGACACTTTAAAATCCTTTCAAGTTTCATTATTTCTATTTTAAAGATGAGAAGCCTGAGAAACAGAAATGCTATCAGACTTTTTACATGAGTGGTACTTCTACCTAATACCCAATATTCCTTTTTAAAATCTTAGACTTCTTTTAGGGCTATGTCCCATTGTCTAAGTAGGGTTTTATATTTAGACCTCAATCTAAGCTCATGCCCATGTCTATCAGTGCAATTATGATGTAATCCAGTCCAATCACAATGAGTTTTTAATTTTAGAAACTTTTACTGAGATTGGGCAAGTAGGACTCTTTCTTCTACATCTTAACTAGGGATGGGCCATTGCTTAAACATGCCAAAAGTGGTTTTTCAAACATAAAGAGTATTTACCTATGAGAAGAGGCAGAATGAGAGATGGAATGGGTACTTATGATGTCATTTGAACTTTTATATCTTGGGGTCTAAAAATATGTAAATATATCCAAATATTCTTGTTTGAAACAGTAAACCTCTATTCCACTTTCTGAAGCATGATGTTGGTTTACTCTTAATTTTCAATGTTATGCATCCTAAAATTTAACTAATCTCAGCTAGCTGAACTAAGTATTAAACTTCAGAGCACCAGTTTTCTTCTCCTTTCCTGAAGTTATCTTATCTTCAACTTGATGAAATTATCAGTCAATCAGTTCAGTCTCTCAGTTGTGTCTGACTCTTTGCAACCCCATACTGCAGCACACCAGGCTTCCCTGTCCATCACGAACTCCTAGAGTTTACTCAAACTCATGTCCATTGAGTCGGCGATGCCATCCAACCATCTCACCCTCTGTCATCCCCTTCTCCTCCTGCCTTCAATCTATCCCAGCATCAGGGTCTTGTCCAATGAGTCAGCTTTTCACATCAGGTGGCCAAAGTATTAGAGTTTCAGCTTCAGCATCAGTCCTTCCAATGAATATTCAGGACTAATCTCCTTTAGGATGAACTGGTTGGATCTCCTTGCAATCCAAGAGACTCTCAAGAGTCTTCTCCAACAGCACAGTTCAAAAGCATCAATTCTTTGGCACTCAGCTTTCTTTATAGTGCAACTCTCACATCCACACACGACTACTGGAAAAACCATAGTTTTGACTAGACAGACTATTGTCGCAAAGTAATGTCTCTGCTTTTTAGTATGCTGTCCATGTTGGTCATAGCTTTTCTTCCAAAGAGCAAGTGTCCTTTAATTTCATGGCTGCAGTCACCACCTGCAGGACTTCCCTGGTGGCTCAGATGGTAAAGCGTCTGTCTACAATGTGGGAGACCCAGGTTCAATCTGTGGGTTGGGAAGATCCCCTGGAGAAGGAAATGGCAATCCACTCCAGGACTATTTCCTGGAAAATCCCATGGACAGAGGAGCCAGGTAGGCTACAGTCCATGGGGTCACAAAAAGTCAGACACAACTGAGCAACTTCACTCACTCAATTATACACTGGGTATTGTACTAGGAAGGAAATACAGAATAAGCAGAATCAAGAGCTTCCAGTCTTGATAAGACATAAATAATGACCATGAAGCTTTGAGAGAACTGCAGAAAGCAAAGATAACCAAGTGCTAAATTATGAATTTCGTATTGATCAAACTCAGAGAACATTAATAACCTTAGGACTAATTGGTTCAAAACACTTCTTTCATTGCAATATTTCATGATTTCTGCTCAGTATCTTTTCCTCCCATAAAAATTTGAAAACTCCCTTCTTAATTCTCTCTTATTTTAATCACATGCTGTCATTATTATCTCCCATCCCTATGGCAAAAAAAGAAAGCAAAGTATAAGGGACACTTTATTACATGAGGAAATATGATGTGTTGGTAAATGTTTAATAACTAGCTCTGTCATTTTTAGCACATGTCCATTTCCAAGGCATAAAATCTACCACCAGGAATGATTTCAATCTACCAACATGGAATCTGTAAATTCAGAGTTTGAGGGAGAAAATGCAAACAATAGGGTCTTGACAGCTGCTAGAAGCCAACTCTAGAATACTACTGAATATAGTGGCAAAATTTTCTAAATTGTTTTAATGTTGTAACTATATCAACTCATTTTAGCAACTCACAAACATTCTTTTTAAAAAGTTCTGTGTATGCATATGTGTGCCTGTGTGTATGTATACATGTAGATAAACAGAAAAATGAAGGGAAAATATAAGTCAAAATACTATTACTAGTTATTGCTAAGTATGAGATTATGGATAATTTGTATTTTCTCTGAGGTTTTTACTTCTGTTTTTCATTCTGCTATCACTCTATATTACTTAATAGAAAATATGTTTCTTTAATAAAAGAGATACAGCTTTAAGTCTGAATTTCATATTTCCCTATTGAAAATGTTCACCTGAGAAAAAATCTACAGTATAACCTTTGTATAAAGATGACAGTTACTTACAATACATGTGATATTGAGCATGTTGCCTGACCATTTAAAACTAATAGTTTTTTGGTTTTTTTTTTAAGATATGTTTATGTTTGGCTGTGCTCGCTTTTCTAGTTGCAGCAAGGGGGGCTACTCTTCTTTGAGGTGTGTGGGCTTCTCCCTGCAGTGACTTCTCCTGCTGCAGAGCGCAGGCTCCAGGTGACAGGGCTTCAGTAGCTGCAGCTGTGGCTTCAGTTGTGGCTCCCCGGCTCTAGGGTGCAGGCTCAGTAGTTGTGGCCCCTGGGCTTAGTCACTCTGGGGCATGTGGGATCTTCCTAAAGCAGAGATTGAATCTGTGTTCCCTGCATCGGCAGGCAGGTTCTCAACCACTGTACCACCAGGGAAGCCCAAACTAATATATTTTAAAATGTAATTCATATATAGTCTACTTGGATTTATGCTAAATATGAAGATTTTCATGTAGGTATAATAAAAGCAACATGGTATTGAGTTTGATAATTACAAAAAAGATATTAGTGAAAGGGAAGTCGCTCAGTTGTGTCCAACTCTTAGCGACCTCATGGACTGCAGCCTACCAGGCTCCTGCGTCCATGGGATTTTCTAGGCAAGAGTACTTGATTGGGTTGCCATTGCCTTCTCCGGAAAAAAAAAAAAAAAAAAAGATACTAGAAAATGAATAATGTGAACCACATAAAACTTTTGCTGCCACAGAATCAAAAGACTAAGGAAATATTCACAGCAAAGCTTTATAAAATTTCACAAAACTGTCTCCACCACAGCTCCATCGTCTTATCATAGCACTCAGATTCAGAGAAATTAATTGCTTTGTGGCACTTATATTTTATTTTATTTTTTTAAAAAATTTTATTTTATTTTTAAACTTTACAACATTGTATTAGTTTTGCCAAATATCGTAATGAATCTGCCACACATATACATTTGTTCCCCATCCTGAACCCTCCTCCCTCCTCCCTCCCCATACCATCCCTCTGAGTTGTCCCAGTGCACCAGCCCCAAGCATCCAGTATCGTGCATCGAACCTGGACTGGCAACTCATTTCATATATTTTAAAAAGACTCTCACGTTAGGCTAGTAACGAGATAAAACAAATGGGCTCATAACTAATCTTAATTAACATAATGTCATGTATGAGGTTTTGCTTGTAAAGTAAATACAGTAAGTTACTCTGCACATATTTACTTAGGAATTTTTTCAGAATTGATTGCCAGTGAAATTCGTTAGCTAGTAGCAAGGGCATAGAGGTAGATCATTATATTCAGTGGATATTAATAGGAAAACAAATTGCCAAAAAAAAAAAAACCCACAAGGGAAAAAGATATTAGACAATCCTTCTAAATTAAAATATGGAAAGATAATAAGAGGTGAAAAGTACTACTTATGGCAACTTCATATCAAAAAATAAATTGCTTTAGTTCTGAAGATGAATCTTAAGGTTGAATTAAATAGCTGCTCTCATCAGTTGTGACTGGTAGTTCAAATGTGGGGTAAATTTCTGCAAGAGGCATGTTTTCTATCTGGCATTTGAGATGCTCAGTGATAAATACCTACTGAGGGCCATAATGAAATATTAGACTTCTAAACAATAAAGACTTCTGACAAAATAGTCATGAAATTCTATGTAACATGAATTCTCTGATACATATTTCATAATACCTTGTCAAGTGATTTTTGACTCATTTCAAGTACTTTGTATTCCTTCAAAATTAGTCTGGAAAAGTAGGACAGATGCTTTATTTCATATTTAAAAGATGTGGGTTCAGAGAGGGAGAGATATTTATGTTTGTATTCAGAATATATTAAATATTTTTCTTAAATATCGATAAGAATAATGCAGAAAACGCAATGGATATATGTCAAAGACAGATTATTCACAAAAAGCACATTCAACAGGGTGATGTAATGAACAGATGGAAAGAGATTTATCTTCATTATTTATCAGGAAAATTCCAATTAAATAAAATTAAATAAGAAAGTGTTAGTTGCTGGGTCACGTTTAACTCCTTTGTAGCTCCAAGGACTATAGCCCATGAGGCTCTTCTGTCCCTGGAATTTGCCATTTCCTTCTCCAGGGGATCTGCCCGAGCCAGAGATTGAACTGGGGTCTATTGTACAGCAGGCAGATTCTTTCCTGTCTGAGCCATAGGGCAAAGACTAACAGAGTTTTACCAAAAGAACACATTGTTCACAGTAAACACCCTCTTCCAACAACACAAGAGCTACACATGGACATCACCAGGTGGTCAATACTGAAATTATACTGATTATATTCTTTGCAGCCAAAGATAGAGACATTCTATACAGTCATTAAAAACAAGACCTGGAGCCAACAGTGGCTCAGATCATTGACTCCTTAATTGCAAAATCCAGGCTTACATTGAAGAAGGTAGGGAAATCAACTAGGTCATAACCACAGCTATGACCTAAATCATATCCCTCATAATTATAGAGTAGAAGTGACAGATTCAAAGGATTAGACCTGGTAGACAGACTGCCTGAAGAACTATGGGTAGAGGTTTGTAACATTACACAGGAGGCAGTGACCAAAACCATCCCTAAGAAAAAGAAACACAAGAAGGCAAAATGGTTGTCTGAAGAAGCCTTACAAATAGCTGAGAAAAGTGAAAGGCAAGGGAGAAAAGGAAAGATATACCCAACTGAATGCAGAGTTCCAGAGAACAGCAAGGAGAGATAAGGAGGCCTTCTTAAATGAACAATGCAAAGAGAGGGAAACAATAGAAAGAAAAAGACTAGAAATCTCTTCAAGAAAACTGGAAATACCAGGGAGCATTTTATGCAAGAATGGGCATGATAAAGGACAGAAATGATAAGGACCTAACAGAAGCAGAAGATACTAAGGGTGGCAAGAATATACAGAAAAATTGTACAAAAAGTTCTTAATGACCCAGAGAACCATGATCACTCACCTAGAGCCAGACATCTTGGAGAGTGAAGTCAAGCAGGCCTTAGGTAGCATTACTATGAACAAAGCTAGTGGAAGTGATGGAATTCCAGCTGAGCTATTTCAAATCCTAGAAGCTGATAAAGTGTTGCATTCAATATGCCAGCAAATTTGGAAATATTAGCAGTGACCACAGAATGAGAAAAGGTCAGTTTTCATTACAATATCAAAGAAGGGTAATGCCAAAGAATGTTCAAACTACTATACAACTGTGCTCATTTCACATGCTATCAAGGTACTGCTCAAAATCATTCAAGTTAAGGTCCAAGAGTATGTGACCCAAGAACTTTTAGATGTACAATAAGGATTTAGAAAGAGGCAGAGGAACCAGAGACCAAATTACCAACATTTGTTGGATCATAGAGAAAGCAAAGGAATTATAGAAAAACAACTACTTCTGCTTCCTGGACCATGCTAAAGCCTTTGATTGTGCTTTTGAACTGTGGTTCAAAGACTCTTGAGAATCCCTTCAACTGCAAGGAGATCAAATCAATTATAAAGGAAATTAACCCTGAACATTCATTGGAAGGACTGATGCTGAAGCTCCAAAACTTTGGACACTTGATGCGAAAAGCCAACTCATTGGAAAAGACCCTGATGCTGGGAAAGATTGAGGACAGGAGGAGAAGGGGGTGGCAGAGGATGAGATCATTGGATAGCATCACTGACTCAATGGACCTGAATTTGAGCAAACTCCAGGAGATGGTGAAGGACAGGGAATCCTGGCGTGCTGCAGTCCATGGGATTGCAGAGTCAGACATGACTGAACGACTGAACAAAAACAACAAATGAGAAAATCATCATGAGATAGGATGTGCACACTAAAATATCTAAACAGGAAATACAATGATGAAAAATGCCAACTATTAGTGGAGATGTGGAACAGTAGAGCTCTTACACACTGCAGGTGGGCGTGTACATGGTAAAAACACTACAGCAAATATGTGGCATACTGTACCCTAACAATTACACTCTTTTAATTCATAATAGCAGAAACGCTTTCCAAAAGACGTATACGAGATGGCTCAGAGACCACTCTCCATAATCTTCCCAACCTAGAAACTGTCCCCAATAGCCATTAATATCAGAATGGATAAATAAATTATAGCATCTTTACAACAGTGAGAATAAATCTCATTACATGCACAATTATGGATGCATCTCACAAGTATAAGGTGGAGTGAAATACACCAAAAAAATAGAAAATGCATATTATATGCAGATTGTATGCTTTTAGTTATGCAAAAACTGAACTTCTGCTGTTAGAAGTCAGGAGAGTAATTATCCTTGGGTTGGTTTGTGATCAGAGGGGAGTAAAAAATTGGGTTGGAGGGAGCTTCTAACAGGCTTGTAATGATCTGGGTGTTGTTTATATGGATGTGTTCATGTTCTAAAAGGGTGTCAAGCTGTAGGACTTGTGCATTTTTTCATGTTTATATTTAACTTTAATAATATGTTTTTTAAGTAGAACAAAGATTTTAAGATATAAAAGAAATCTGTCTTGGTCACAGAGCAAGTTAGGAGCAGAGTCAAAATACAACCAAATTCTAACTTCCTAGCTCTTAGAGCTTGATTTTAGATACTGAACAGATAGCAAAGAATTTCTTTTTCTTCAGAAGTAACTAATTTTTTTCTAGGTATAAACTTACACAGCCTTTGTCAATATGAGCCGTATGATATAGTGGGGAAAAGGTCTTCCAAACTGCAACAACCTGGATTCAAAATCTGTTTCCACTCTTATTATTTGTCTTATGATTTTTGTTTCCATAGCAATAAGTAGACTAGGAATACATATCTCACAAGACTATCACTGGAATTACCAAACAAGTTCTGACATAAAAGCACACAATCAATAAATATAGTTATCACTCTTTATGTTGTTAAAAGTAGATTCAATAAAGGAAATTCTGAGTTAGCCAACCCTAAAAAAAGACAGTTTACTTAAGTAAGAGCTCTACCATAAGCCCATGAGAGCAAGAACCCACTGTATTCCCAGGAGGCAGTACAGTTCCTGGAACATAGCAGATACTAAGTAAATGTCTGCTCAACTATCAATGTCCCTTTGCCATGTCCTTGCCATGCTTCCCAGCTTATAAATGTTACAGTAAAACACAATGGCCCCAAATTATTGAAATATAGTATGACCTCACAGCAAGATATTCTCTCACGTATGTTTATATTACTTAGAACAAGGCACAATCCTGTCTTTTATACTAAAGAGCACACTGACAAGTGTGTTCTATATGGGAAACAAATCTATATAGGAATGGAAACAGTTGCTCTTTGGTGTGGGCAGTATTTTTTATATCAAAACATTTTTAAAGTGTTATATGGAGAAGAAGAGTAAAACATTTATTCTGCTTGATAATCTCATCCAATTAGTCTTTGGGCCTAAATTTAAAAGTAACTTTTCTATTAATAATGACAAAAAACCATCACCTCTAATGGAAAACCTTTTAGAAGAACATTTAAAAAGATGTGCTTACAGCAGTTACATTTAAAATTAAAGGACGCATAATCAAAAAAGTGTTGGACATGTCTATTAAACAAATTTCAAAACATAGTAAAGTCTACAAAATGTTATTATTATTTCTTATGTGTCTACAACAGAGATCTATTGTATGGCGCCCTAACCAAATGTATTTGATCTCTGAACTATCTCCATCCCTCTGTATCTCTATGTGTAACATACACAAATACACATAAATTATTACTATTCTGAAGAATGTACTTTGAAAATAAATGATTTAGGAATACTGCAAATGTATTCTATTATAATGAATCTTGGACAATATTCTAATGAGATGATGCTGGTCTAGTCTTAGTAAGAATTAGGTGATTCAAATAGTCAAACCTGAAATTCTTTCCCACTTTGAAACAGGAAGGACTACAGAACCTCATTTAATCACATTGCTTGCAAAATGTAGTATATGTTCAACAGAAATTTCTTTTTGTTTATTCAGTGAAACTTTTCCAAGGCATAGTTATTACTGCTGGGATAAAGAGAATTTTCTCTGAAATTCTGTTTCAGTGCACACACTTGTGCTAGCTGAGGTCCCAATTATATAATTTTAGAAAATCCACAACTTCACCTACCACAGACCTTCAACACCACTACCTACACCAGTGGCCACAATGTCAATTTTTGAAGGAAACTTTGCAAAAAGGACAGTTGCCTCTGATTGATTCTTCTAAGCAGACTAAAAGTTGAAGAAAATAAAAACAAATATTTAACTCTATAGATGTTTGAAGACAATTACAGGTGTTTCAAAATAATATTTTAATTAGTAATGTAAGAACCAGTGGTGGCTCTAACAGCTGGGTAATTAAAGTACTTATTGACTAAATTGATTAATTAGAATGTAAAATTCAAGTAGCTTCTGTTTGCAAGCAAAATAAGTCTTCCATGTATCTAAGCCAAATCAATTTTTTTTTCTCTTTTCTTATCAAATCTGCAGAGTCACAATGGAGAAAATGTCACAAATTCCAAGAAAATATTACACGAATGTCTTAATTTGAACCATCTCTCTGGCACTGGGATGGAACAATTTCTATCCCTAGAATATTATGAGACTTTCACTTGCCATGATTCTAGAATGTGGACTTCTTGGCAGTTCAGTGGTTATTACTCACATTTCTACTGCTACAGGCATGGGTTTTGATCCCTGGTCAGGGAACTAAAAACCCACAAGCCACACAGTGTAGCCAAATAAATAAATAAAAATAACACGTGTTTGGGAAAAATTTTAAAATAAATAAATAAAAGGATATGGGAAGAAAGCTTTGGATCCTCTAAGATACAGAAAACAAAACAAAGAATCCTCCCATAAACATACCAATGTCTAAAATCCAAAGAGATTCACTGAGATAGAATCTTTTCATAACACTGTACTCACCAACTCCATCACCACTACCAACCACCACTAACAGCATTAGTAACAAATTAGCAAAGTTTCCTAAAAAGCTGCTCCCAGTTCAGTTCAGTTCAGTAAGCTGCTCTAGTGCTCCTTTAATATGGTGGTTGTCAAAGTTGAGCATGTGTCAAAATCATCTGGAGAACATATTACAACACAAGTTTTAGCCCTACCCTGAGACTTTCTGGTTCACTAGATGTGGGATGGGTCACAAGATACTTCCTTTCTAACAAGTTCCCAAGTGATGCTGTTGTGCCTGGTCTGGAAGCACACACTTTGAATCATTTAAAATATTTTAATATGATTTCACTCAGTGAAATTAAATGCATATCTAATTATGATGTAAATATAGTTGTTCTGAGTTTATTTTTCAAAATTCAAAATAGGATAGTATGACAGTCAAATGTGGTAAGAGAAAGGAATGACTACATTACAATGTGCATGGGTACAGTATGACTCAGCCTTGACAGCAGAAACTACGCTTGGCTTGGCATCCCTCTAGGCCAGTTAATTAAGTACCTAAGAGAAACCTATTTCCTATTTGGACCCCTCACTATATCTACTCTTCTGCCTCTTCCAGATAGTTTATATCTTTTTCCTTTGTCTGAAATACACCCCTTCAACACACATTTCTATTGTAACTATAATTAAAACACGGATTGAGAGTTCATCTTTAAATTCACCTTCTTCAGGAGGTCAGTCTTGAAATATTTCTTTGTCCCTGTAAAATACGTTGGGTGCTCTCCTTTCTTCATTCAGAGCATGCTGTGTTCATCTCTATCATAGCACTTGCCAGAGAATATTATAAGAAGATATAAATTACATATTGTGTAATATATACTATTATATATATTAATATGTATATAAATATATAATAAGCCGTGCATGAGACTGTGAGCTTTTGAAGAGCAAGAATCTGATTTTACTGAAGTCTGTATTTCTAGCCACTATAATATGCCCTTGACAAAGTGTCTGAATTAAAACAAAGTTTTTATTATTTTAAAGCTAAGTCTGGAGATTCTGTCTTAATTTGTGACTTCAATGAAATAGCTTTGGACTATGAATTTGCTTGTTCATTCAAATTTTAATTGTCTGATATCTATGTGCAAAACATGAGAGATATATTGATGAAGAAGCCCATGAAATTTCTATGTCTCAATATTTGATGGAGATGAAAATTAACAAAAAGAAAATTACCAAATAGCATGAAAAAAGTTTTGATAGGGGTAGTAGACTCCCACAGAATTATATATGAGGGCAAATTAACCCAAGCAGTGTCAGACTTTATTTTCTGGGGCTCCAAAATCACTGCAGATGGTGATTGCAGCCATCAAATTAAAAGATGCTTACTCCTTGGAAAGAAAGTTATGACCAACCTAGATAGCATATTCAAAAGCAGAGACATTACTTTGCCAACAAAGGTCCATCTAGTCAAGGCTATGGTTTTTCCAGTAGTCATGTATGGACGTGAGAGTTGGACTGTGAAGAAGGCTGAGCACCGAAGAATTGATGCTTTTGAACTGTGGTGTTGGAGAAGACTCTTGAGAGTCCCTTGGACTGCAAGGAGATCCAACCAGTCCATTGTGAAGGAGATCAGCCCTGGGTGTTCTTTGGAAGGAAGCTAAAGCTGAAACTCAGTACTTTGGCCACCTGATGTGAAGAGTTGACTCATCGGAAAAGACTCTGATGCTGGGAGGGATTGAGGGCAGGAGGAGAAGGGGACGACAGAGGATGAGATGGCTGGATGGCATCACCGACTTGATGCACGTGAGTTTGAGTGAGCTCCAGGAGTTGGTGATGGACAGGGAGGCCTGACATGCTGCAATTCATGGGGTCGCACGGAGTCGGACACGACTGAGCAACTGAACTGAACTGAACTAAGAAAGGATTCCTGAGAAAAGTAATCACAATAATCCCCAGGATATGCTTCCCTTTGGTGTTTTATGTATTATTTTTATATTCTCACATTGAGCATAATCAATTATGTATAGGTCCACTGTTTGGGCTTCCAGAAAGTTGTACTTAATGTACAATGAAAGTCAGAAAGCATAAGTTAATTATATAATATTAGATACTTTAACTTTTTATATAAGTAATTCTGGTCCCTTGTATTAGGAATTTTAAAATATTTTTCCCTTTGCCTACCCTAGATTTTTCATTCATTTGGCATGCATATAGACAGATTTGAGACACTGATTACTTTCATTATAGCATAGTTATTTCTCCAAGCACATTTAACTGTCAAACCATGCTATTTTGAACTCTGAAGAATAAGATTACTCAGAACAACTATATTTGCATTATAACGGGGTTCACATTAATAATAAGGTGATACATTACTCCTTTATAATCACCTTTACATTTGAATTGTCACTTTAAAGCTTAGATATCACAGTGTGGTCTTCTGTGTCAACAGTATTGGCATTTAAGATCTTTATCAGGCATCTAAAACAAGGCAGGGGTTAGAAGTACAGAAAAGGATGAAGATCATAAATGTAAAGAATAAAATGGAAAGCTTCAATCCACATTATGTGAATAATTCACAGATACCAAATTGGTTTTTGAAAGTTCTCCCATCACCATTCATTTTCCTTACTTGGGACCTTTTTCTCTTCAGTTCATTTTATATCCAGTATATCTAACAGGAACAAAGCAAGAACATATTAAAGAAGATATTTTATTTCCTCAGGCAAGAAGAAATACACATATATTATTAAAGCGAGAGATATATGACAAGTGTAAAAGGTTAAATCTACCTCCTTTCTAATGCCTCTAGGTCATTTTTTATTTCTCTCTGGTCTGATTTAAGAAACAGTGTTCTTTTGGTTTCTATCCCTGACTGCGCATTAGAATCACATGATGTGGTAGGCAGATATCTATGTAGTAATGCATGCTAAGTCGCTTCAATCGTGTCCGACTTTGTGCGACCCTATGGACAGGAGCCCCCCCAGGCTCCTCTGTCCACGGGATTCTCTAGGCAAGAATTCTGGAGTGGGTTGCCATTTCCTTCTCCATCTATGTACTAATATCTATGTACTAATGCATTATGTACTGTGTATCCCCTGAAGATATCTATATACTAATCCTTGGAAACTGTGAATATGATTGTTTACAGTGTAAAGGGATATTAAGGTGGAAATGGGATTAAGATTGCTAATTAGCTAACCTTAAAATGATGAGATTACCCTGGAATATCTGGATAGACCCAATGTAATCACAAGAGCCTACAGAAGTCCAAGAGTGATTCTAAAAAGAGAAAATCAGAGAGATGGCACCATAAGGAAGATTTGGCCTAATTTACTAGCTTTTAGTGGGCCACCAGCCACTGAAAGCAAGCAGCCTCTAGAAGCTAAAAATGGCAAGAACAGATTTCTTCTGGAGACTCCAGAAAGGAATGCATCCTTCCAACACCCTGATCTTAGCCTGGGCAGATCCCTGTCAAATTTATGACCTACAGAGCACTAAGATAATAAATTTGCAAATTTGTGTTTCTTAAGCCACTGTGCCTGTGGTAATTTGTCACAGCAATAACAGAAACTTAATAAATCTGGGGACCTATTAAAAATCCTGATGTCCAGATCACACCCCATATCAATTACATTAACTTCTCTGGGGACTGTGGCTGGGAGAGAGGATGAAATCCAGGCATCAATAGTATTCTAAAGCTCCCAAGAGGATTCCAATGTGCAGCCATAGTCACAACTGCTGCTTTAAGTATTCTGAATGGTTTCCACGGAGTCCTAAAATACCTCAGAATGACCTCGTCATTGTCTGTAAGGCTGGGCCCATATGACGCAACGACTCACCACGTGTGCTTCCAGGAGAATCAAATATCATCTTGAAGCTTATTAGAAATATATGATCTGGGCCACAAATGACCCAGTGAGTCAAAATCCTAATCTAAATGCCAAATGTAGACGATACATAGGCAGATAGATTTTATGAAACAGCATGCACTGGCAGTTGCCTTCCTAATCTGAAATGGCTCTACTACTTATAATGATTTTAAGTTACTACCTAAATAAAACATTTTACAGGAGGCCCTCAAGGCTATCAGTTCCTTGAAGAAACACTGTTTTACTCCCTTCTTTCTTCTTTCCTCTTTTTCCCTCCTTACTTTTTTCTTTTTTTTTTTATTATTTATTTTAGTTGAAGGTTAATTACTTTATAATATTGAGGTGGTTTTTACATACATTGACATGATTTAGCCACAGGTATACATGTGTCCTTCCGTCCCAAAACCCCTCTCACTTCCCTCCCCATTGCATCGCTCTGGGTTGTCCCAGTGCACAAGCTTTGAGTGCCCTGTTTCATCCATTGAACTTGGACTGGTCATCTATTATACATATGGTAATTACACATGTTTCAGTGTCATTCTCTCAAATCATCCCACCGTCATCTTCTCCACAGAGTCCAAAAGTCTGTTCTTTATATCTGTATCTCTTTTGCTGTCTTGCATATAGGGTCACCATTACCATCTTTCTAAATTTCATACATATGCATTAATATACTATATTTGTGCTTTTTCTTTCTGATGTACTTCACTCTGTATAATAGGCTCCAGTTTCATCCACCTCATTAGAACTGATTCAAATGTGTTCTTTGTAATAGCTTAGAAATATTCCATTGTGTATATGTACCACAACTTTCTTATCCATTCATCTGCTGATGGACATCTAGGTGGCTTCCATGTCCTAGCTATTGTAAACAGTCCTGCAATTAACATTGGGGTAAATAGGTTTCTTTCAATTCTGGTTTCCTTGGTGTGTGGTTCTATATCCAGTTTTTTAAGGAATCTCCACACTGTTCTCCATAGTGGCTGTACTAGTTTGCATTCCCGCCAACAGTGTAAGAGGGTTCCCTTTGCTCCACACGCTCTCCAGCATTTGTTTGTAGACTTTTTTGATAGCAGCCATTCTGACCAGTATGAGATGGTATCTCAATATGGTTTTGATTGGCATTTCTCTGATAATGAGTGATGTTGAGCATCCTTTCATGTGTTTGTTAGCCATTTGTATGCCTTCTATGGAGAAATGTCTGTTTAGTTATTTGGCCCAGTTTTGGATTGGGTCATTTATTTTTCTGGTATTGAGCTGCATGAGCTGTTCATATATTTTTGAGATGAATTCTTTGTCAGTTGCTTTGTTTGCTATTATTTTATCCCATTCAGAAGGCTGTTTTTTCACCAAGCTTATAGTTTTGTTCATTGTGCAAAAGATTTTAATTTTAATTAGGTCCCATTTGTTTATTTTTGCTTTTATTTCCATTACTCTGGGAGGTGGGTCATAGAGGATCTTGCTGTGATTTATGTCAGAGAGTTTTCTGCCTATGTTTTCCTCTAGGAGTTTTATAGTTTCTGATCTTACATTTATATCTTTAACCCATTTTGAGTTTATTTTTGTGCATGATGTTAGAAAGTGTTCTAGTTTCATTCTTTTAAAGGTGGTTGACTGGTTTTCCCAGTACCAGTTGTTGAAGAGATTGTCTTTTCTCCATTGTATATTTTCACCTCCTTTGTCAAAGATAAGGTGTCCATAGGTACATGGATTTATCTCTGGGCTTTCTGTTTTGTTCCATTGATCTATATTTCTGTCTTTGTGCCAGTACCATACTATCTTCATGACTGTCACTTTGTAGTATAATCTGAAGTCAGGAAGTTTGACTCCTCCAGTTCCATTCTTCTTTCTCAAGATTGCTTTGGCTATTTGAGGTTTTTTGTACTTCCATACAAATTGTGAAATTACTTGTTCTAATTCTGTGAAAAATATTGTTGGTAGCTTGATAGGGATTACATTGAATCTACACATTGCTTTGGGTAGCATAATTCTTTTCACTATATTGATTCTTCCAATGCATGAACAGGGTATATTTCTCTATCTATTTGTGTCAACTTTGATTTCTTTCATCAGTGTTTTAGAGTTTTCTATATAAAGGTCTTTTGTTTCTTTAGGTAGATTTATTCCTAAGTATTTTATTCTTTTCCTCACAATGGTGAATGGAACTGTTTCCTTGATTTCTCTTTCTGTTTTCTCATTGTTAGTGTATAGGAATGCAAGGAATTACTGTGTGTTAATTTTATATCCTGCAACTTTACTACATTCATTGATTAGCTCTAGTAATTTTCTGGCAGTGTTTTCAGGGTTTTCTATGTAGAGGATCATGTTATCTGCAAACAGTGAGAGTTTTACTTCTTATTTTCCAATCTGGATTCCTTTCATTTCTTTTTCTTCTCTGATTGCTGTGGCTAAAATTTCCAAAACTATATTGAATAGTAGTGGTGAGAGTGGGCACCCTTGTCTGGTCCCAATTTTAGGGGAAATGCTTTCAACTTTTCGCCATTGAGGATAATGTTTGCTGTGGGTATATCATATATGGCTTTTATTATGTTGAGGTATGTTCCTTATATGCCTGCTTTCTGAAGAGTTTTTATCATAAATGGGTGTTCAGTCTTCTCAAAGGCATTCTCTGCATCTATTGAGATAATCATATGGTTTTTAACTTTAAATTTTTTAATGTGTATCACACTGATTGATTTACAAATATTGAAGAATCCTTGCATCCCCGGGATAAAGCCCACTTGGGCATGATACATGATCTCCTTGGAAGGAAAGTTATGACCAACCTAGACAGCATATTCAAAAGCAGAGACATTACTTTGCCAACAAAGGTCCATCTAGTCAAGGCTATGGTTTTTACTGTGGTCATGTATGGATGTGAGAGTTGGACTGAGAAGAAGGCTGAGCACC
The DNA here is from genome assembly GCF_000754665.1 of Bison bison bison. Lineage (NCBI taxonomy): Eukaryota > Metazoa > Chordata > Mammalia > Artiodactyla > Bovidae > Bison > Bison bison. Next base: position 179,655 of record NW_011495049.1, read on the forward strand.
GAAGAATTGATGCTTTTGAACTGTGGTGTTGGAGAAGACTCTTGAGAGTCCCTTGGACTGCAAGGAGATCCAACCAGTCCATTCTGAAGGAGATCAGCCCTGGGTGTTCTTTGGGAGGAATGATGCTAAAGCTGAAACTCCAGTACTTTGGCCACCTGATGTGAAGAGTTGACTCATTGGAAAAGACTCTGATGCTGGGAGGGATTGGGGGCAGGAGGAGAAGGGGATGATAGAGGATGAGATGGTTGGATGGCATCACTGACTCGATGGATGTGAATCTGAGTGAACTCCAGGAGTTGGTGATGGACAGGGAGGCCTGGCCTGCTGCGATTCATGGGGTCACAAAGAGTCAGACATGACTGAGCGACTGAACTGAACTGAACTAAATGAATGTGTTGTTGGATTCTGTTTGATAGAATTTTGTTGAAGATTGTTGTATCTATGTTCATCAGTGATATTAGCCTGTAGTTTTCTTTTTTGTGCCATCTTTGTCTGCTTTTGGTATTAGGGTGATGGTAGCCTCATAGAATGAGTCTGGGAGTTCACCTTCCTCTGCAATTTTCTGGAAGAGTTTGAGTAGGATAGGTGTTAGCTCCGGAGAAGGCAATGGCACCCCACTCCTGTACTCTTGCCTGGAAAATCCCATGGATGGAGGAGCCTGGTAGGCTGCAGTCCATGGGGTCGCTAAGAGTCGGGCACAACTGAGCGACTTCACTTTCACTTTTCACTTTCATGCATTGGAGAAGGAAATGGCAACCCACTCCAGTATTCTTGCCTGGAGAATCCCAGGGACGGGGGAGCCTGATGGGCTGCCATCTACGGGGTAGCACAGAGTCAGACAGGACTAAAGTGACTTAGCAGTAGCAGGAGAAGAAGGGGGCATCAAAAGGGGAGAAAGCAATCTAGCCAGTAATCACATCCCTAAGTGAAAATGGATACTGAAGATTAGATTCTTAAAGGTACAAAATTGATAACAAATAACAAAAAGCAAAGATTAAAAATCTAGAATAGAGGTTAGGCTCTCAAAAATACAGTATAAAAAACTACAAAACAAAATCAATCACAAAAATTAAAAGATATATATTTATATGAAATTTCTTTAAAAATATGGTCTTTTTTGTAAGGCAATAGGTTATAAAAATGAAAATTAAAGGAGTAATAAAGAACTTAAAGTTAAAAAAAAATTTTTGAGTGATCATAGTAAAAATATATCTAGGAATTTCTCTGGAGCTGTTGTGGGCAATGTGGGGTCAGTTCAGCTTCAGATAATTCCTTGTTCCAGCTTGTACTTGTTCTCAAGGTCTATGCTGCTGCAAGTCGCTTCAGTCATGTCCGACTCTGTGCGACCCCATAGATGGCAGCCCATCAGGCTCCACCATCCCTGGGATTCTCCAGGCAAGAACACTGGAGTGGGTTGCCATTTCCTTCCCCAATGCATGAAAGTGAAAAGTGAAAGTGAAGTCGCTCAGTTGTGTCCGACTCTTAGCGACCCCATGGACTGCAGCCTACCAGGCTCCTCCGTCCATGGGATTTCCCAGGCAAGAGTACTGGAGTGGGGTGCCATTGCCTTCTCTGTCTCAAGGTCCATAGGCCCCCTCCAATGCACAGTCAACGTTAACTATGGGATTTTAATCTGATGCACCTGTCACTTCCAGAGCAGTTCCTCTTGTTTATTTTGGTTTCCTCTGTTTTCAAGTTTCTTCAGTGTCTAATTTTCACCCTGACACAAGGGGGCAAAGGTGGTCACTTATTTAGGCTCAATTGTTCAGTGTACTGTGGGGAGAGAGGGATGCTGCAAACAAATAAAACTGGCATATATGGGGAGTGCTCCCATGTATGGACCACACTGGGTTTGCCACAGCTCAAGGCAGTGTGTGCTTTCTGGCTCTACACTGCTCAGGCTCCAGGGTGCTCTGCAAGGGCACTGTCTGAAGTGGGCCCTGTGTTTTGTGCACTTCCCAGGTCTAAGCCACTCAGGTTCTCGGTTACTCAGCAAGGGCACAGACCTGGCTGGGCGAGCGTTTTGTGCCCTTCCCAGGTCTGAGCAGCTCAGGTGACCAGGTGCTTGGTGAGCGCACTATCCCAGGTGAGCCATCCATCTTAATCACCTCCCGGTCCTGGCCACACTGGTTTCCTGGGTGCACCACGAAAGCACCATCTCAGGTGTGCCGTGTGTCTCCTCTGGGGAGCTGATCTCAGGTTGCAACTCTCCTGGTGAATGTCAACCATCCAGGCTCCCAGGAAGATGTGGTTAGCAACTGGAGCCTGCTCACAGTGTTGGGGAAGATGCCATCTCGGGGGCTGAGAATGCAGCAGCCCCTTGCCTTCCAGCTCTGGCTGTCACACATCTGCCTCTCTGCCCCAGGGGTGAGTGGGGGGAAGGGGCCTGTATGCAGCCCACTAGCTCTCCTTTGGTATTTGCTCAATCCTGTGTTTTGTGAGTGGGCCAGGCTGCAAGTTGGAGTCTTTCATAGGAACTTTCTCTTTTCTTTTTTTTTCTCTCTGGTGATCCCTCAGTTTGGGTTGCTATCTCACGTTAGTTCCCTCAGATTGTCCACAGGGCATTCAGGCCCAATTCTTACCCTAAGCACCGATGATGCAGCCCGCACCTCCCTGCCCAGCCCCCGATTACTTGTGGCAGACGTGAGTGTCTGGGCTAATTCTCCACTGGCAGTTGAGATTAGGTGTGTAGTCTATGTTTTTTTTTTTTTTTCCTCATGGTTATGTTGCCCTGTAATATTCTAAAACTCCCCACAGACCTGCCTGTGAGAGGTTTTCCTAGTATGGAAACCTCCTTCACGACTTCCTCCCAAGGATGGGTCTCTGTCCCTAACTCTTGTCTCTTTTTGTCTTTTATATTTTGTCCTGCTGCTAAGTCGTTTTAGTCATGTCCAACTCTGTGCAACCCCAGAGATGACAGCCCACCAGGCTCCCCCGTCCCTGGGATTCTCCAGGCAAGAACACTGGAATGGGTTGCCATTTCCTTCTCCAATGCATGAAAGTGAAAAGTGAAAGTGAAGTCGCTCAGTCGTGTCCGACTCTTAGTGACCCCATGGACTGCAGCCCACCAGGCTCCTCGGTCCATGGGATTTTCCAGGCAAGAATACTGGAGTGGGGTGCCATGCCTCCTTTCAAAGAGAATGGGCTGCCTTTCTGGGTGCCTGGTGTCCTCCGCCAGCATTCAGAAGTTGTTTTGTGGAAGTTGCTCAGCATTCAAAGGATCTTTAGATGAATTTGTGGGGGAGAAAGTGGTCTCCCCCTCCTATTCCTCCGCCATCTTGGGACACCCTCTCTTTCTCTTAATCTCTCTACCTTTCTCTCTCTCTCTCAGCTCACCCTTTGTTTGTCCTCAGTGCCCAAGACACTTCCTCTCTGACTTACTAACTGCCTGAAATAAAAATAATTGTTACTGCATCAATGATAAAAATAACACGTGTGCTACTATGAAATAAAAATGTAACAAAATGTCCCTTCAAACCCTACCTCTTTTAATTCAGACTCAATACTCTATTTCTCTTTGCCACAACCTAATTTATCTTAGACCCTGGAGATGTGGATTTCAAGGTTTATTAGCTTATGTTAAAATTCCTAAATAATTTCAGACCTCTTTTGGAATTTTATTCCCATGAACAAATAGATTCAAATATTAGAAATCTCTTGCTACATAAATTTACATTTCTTTCATCATAAATTACAATTATTTAAATACAGCCTCTGTGTAAAGAATCATCCTGTATTGGTAGAACTGTATCATTTTATTCAAATTATTATTCTCCAAACTGGGGCTAAAGAAACCAATGACAATGACATAGCAAGATGTGAAGGTAAGAAATATGAGACCATAAATTGTGCTGCCATCTCCTTTCCTATGCCCACAGAAACATCATCAATCCACCAGGAGTCTCTCCCAAGTCTGACTTCCAGACTTATTTCTGAAGTTTTTCAACATGGCATTTTAGACAGCACCACAACTAAGTGCTTTTGTTTGTTTGTTTTTTACCTTAATCATTTTGCTTAATCACTACAAAAACCAAGAAACTAGTTGTTACTATTCCCATTTCACAAATGAGAACGCTAAAGCCTAGAAAGTGAAAGTGTTAGTCACTTAGTAATGTCCGACTATCTCTTGGAGAAGGCAATGACAACCCACTCCAGTTCTCTTGCCGGGAGAATCCCATGGACCGAGGAACCTGGTGGGCTGCCATCCACGGGGTCATACAGAGTCGGACATGACTGAAGCGACTTAGCAGCAGTAGTAGCTGCGACTCCATGGACTGCAGCCCTCCAGACTCCTCTGTCCATGGAATTCTCTAGGCAAGCATACTGGAGTGTGATGCCATTCCCTTCTCTAGGGGATCTTCCTGACCCAGGGCTTGAATCTGGGTCTCCTGCATTTCAGGCAGATTCTTTACTGTCTGAGCCACCAGGTAAGCCCCATAAAGCCTCAAGGGCATCAGTAACTTAACCAAGATCATGATGTCAATAACAAGGTGAAGGTTTGCCTGGATCCAAAGCCTATGCTGTGAAAACTCTGTTGGAAGCAGTGATATGACATGATTTATTGGCCCTAAGAATGACAAGAAGCCACATATAAAAGGAATTTCCCTTGAGAAGTCTTAGAAAAAAACTTGGTGGGTCAAAATGACCACATGAATGCATTCAAACAGACCGTGCTGATGTACTGCTTATATGATATCCAGCATTAAGAAACAAACCATGCTGGTTTCAAATCACTGGTCTATTAGGCTGAATTCCAGTTATTTGCTGAAATCAAATCATAAATTTCCAATTACCAGGGAATCTTTACAATGTTTTTACACATACTCTGCCACTTGCACAAGACTGCTTTTTCACAGCATCCAGTATAACTGAGGAGCTAGAATGAACAAGAGGAGGCATTATCCCAACAGCCACCATCTATCTGTTTCTTTGGAGGGAGGGAAGGGGAAAATTCAGTTAACCTGCTACACTTAACATGCAAGTATGAACAAATGGCTTCAGCTCTGGGATCATCCAGCATAGTTCCTCAAAGATAGGTCTGCCTATTAGCTAGTTGGCAATGCCCTCTGTCTCCCACTAAAGAGATATCTGGAACGCTGCTTCCATAGGAAATGCCAAGCAGGCTTGCTGGTCTTATATCCAGTAGATGTTATAAGTCATACCCCTGACCCATGCACAGGGAGATAGTATCTGTGCAGACAGAAGGATGCAATCTGTTCAGTATGCCACTCATTTCTAAGATGCACCCAAAGAGGGAAAACAGAAGTTAAAGATCACTGTCAGTTATGTGATAATTAAAATGGTTTTATTACAAAGACCCAAATTAAGATTCAGCAATTTCAAGCTTTGGATCAGCCCTGGGTTTGAGCCCTGACTCCAGCAGCTACTGGTTTTGTGACATTAAAGCCTGTGCTTCAAATTCTCCTTCTATAAAATATACCTAAAACAATATAAAAACAATACCTAAGTCTCAGGGTTACTATTTTTTTAAGTAAGTTAATTTATGAAAGTGCTTAACATGCTGTGTGAAGCAGAACAGACCCATAGAAAACATTAGCCTTGTTAGCACTTCCTTTTCTGGGAGCCAGAACTTCAGATTATTCTTTCCCATTCTCAGTTGCATATATTTCATGCCCTGTAAGTCAACATGTTCAGGGCCATGTATTTTCACCAAGTACCTCATGGAGCACAAATTCCTAATTACAGTTAATGATTAGTGCCCACAGCTATAGCCTTAAATGAAAGATTTTTGTTGCCACATAATATGGTGAAATATATTCATTAAGGAGTGACAAACTTCCACTGACTTCCTACTATGTGACAGTTTCTGTGTAAATTGATAAGGGAAAATGATTAGGACATAATGTCTGCTCTTGAGGCACTAAAATCCAGCAGGAAAAACCATGTTAATGGAACCATGTATGACATACAGCCATATGAAAAGGCATGTGGAGTACAGAAGTGTGATCAGGAAATGAATTGTGGGCAGGGTAGTATATCAGCTTGAATAATAAGTAGGATTTTAATAGGAGAGTAAGGGACAGATCAGGCAAATAATTTGGACACAGACTAAGAACGTAGAACACCAACATTTAGATATTTAGTGTTCTGACTGGTAGGAACTTAATAAGGTGTATAATACAGGAGAGTGACATAAGTGTATCAATATAAATAACTGCTCAAGAAAGGATCAAAGTCTGCACTTAGCCAGCCATGCCCAGTTTTCTGTTCTGCTAATATTAGTGTGCGGAGGCTGCCAGATCTTCTACTACTCATCAGCAACATATGTGGGTGCATATGCATTACAAATGCATTTCAGCACATGACTTGCATAAGCAAAGACTTATAGAGGAGGTAGGCTCTCTGGAACAGCAGTGTGAGGAGCTCTGAGATACCCTTCCCAGCAAAACAAGGATTTTATTGTTGAAAAACCAATCATTTAAAGTCTCTGGAAATAGTCCTAAGAGCATAGAGCAAATGAAGAAACATTCACAAGAAAAAGCTCGGTATGAGCAGTGAGAATCGGTAGTATTTGAATCAAGACCCACTTCCTTTCTCCCCCAGACAACCGAGCCTGATGAAAGAACCACAGCAAAGCCCTGCAGCCAGGAACACAGGGCTCACTGTCTTCCCTCCCCCTATAAGGAAATATCCAAGAAGAGTACTTCTGGAAATCACAGTCAACCCTGGGGTGCACAAAGTCTGAGGACATGGACTAGACTGTACTCACTCAGGAGCAATCTAAGCAGGATGTGGGACTCACTTGAAAGCATTCTGCAAGCCACAGAGCCATCAACCTGGGGAACACAACTCAGTGGCACAAAGGGCTCAAATTGAACTTCTGACCAGAACCCAGGTATAAAAATAAAACATACCAACTACCAGGATTCTGGACAAGTACGAATAACCAATGCTCTACCCTCCCAAGACTGATTAGAGAGGTAACCACCAAGTTTCAGGCTAAATGCAGGTCAAAAAGAATGTAAACATCTTGAACAGTGGTAGTAGCCTATACACTAATATCCAATATTAAAGGGTAAAACTCTTAGGGGCTGACGGGACTTAAGCATAATCTGTGACCAATAAATGGTTTAAGCTGCTCATGACTGACCTCTAAGGAACCAAACCAAAAGATTAAAGCAAAGAAAAAACATCTGAGCAGGGATATCAGAGGCTGCACGCTGCAGAATAAACAGACCTCACAGAATTTGTCACTTAAGAAATTTAAATTTTAACCAGTTAAATAGCAACAATAACCTTCTGTCCCTCCTGTAGGGAATATGTATCCACAGTTGCTATAATACATTATCTACAAGGTACAGTTTTCAATATAAAGTTAAGAGACATGCAAAGAACATGAATATTTCCTATACACAGGAAAAAGGCAGTAAAATATAACTTTGAAGCACATAAACATGCTCAAAGAACTTAAGGAAACTGTGGTTAAAGACAAGGTAAATGTAGATGACAGAATAAAAAAAAAATCAGCAAACTAAATTCAGTAATACGTAAAAAGAATTATACATCAAGGCCAAGTAGAATTTATCCCAAAAATGTCTGGTCAGATTAGGTTTTTTCTTTTTTTATTGAAGTATAGTTGATTTACAATATTGTATTAGTTTTAGGGGTACAGCACAGTAATTCAGTTATAATTTTATAGTTTATACTCCATTTATAGGTTATTAACTTATATTGAATATAATTCCCTGTCATTTACAGGAAATCCTTATTACTTAAATATAGTAGTTTGTATCTGCTAATCTCATAATTTCAATTTGTCCCTCCACCCTTCCCTCTCCCCATTGGTAATTATAAATTTGTTTTCTTTGTCTGTAAATCTGTTTCTGCATATATGTTCATTTGAATTATTTTTAGATTCCACATATAAGTGATTTCACACAGTATTTGTCTTTGTCGACTTATTTCACTAAGTGTAATATTTTCTAGGTGCATCCATGTGTTGCTAATGGCAACATTTGTTTTTATGGCTGAATAATATTCCACTGTGTTTTGTTGTGTGTGTGTGTGTGTGTGTGTGTGAGAGAGAGAGAGAGAGAGAGAGAGAGACATCTTCTTAAAAGCCAATTATCTGTTCATGGGCACCTGGATTTTTTCCATGTCTTGACTACTGTACACAGTGCTGCTATGAACACTGGGATGCATGCATCTTTTTGAATTTGAGCACTCCTGGGATTCTGGACTATATGGTAGTTCTATTTTTATTTTTTAAGGAAACTTCATAATATTTTCCATGGTGTATCATTAATATTATACCCAGAATCAATTAGAATAACTATATCAACTGAATAAAGGACAAGAACTATATGATCATCTCAGCAAATACAGAAAACATTGTACAAAATCCAGTAACACTCCATGATTAAAAACAAATAAAAAACTATAAGTAGAAGCCTCAAATGATTAAAAAGACATCTATAAAAACCCCACAACTATCATAAAAACTAATGGTGAAAGACTGAATGCTTTCTCTCAAGACCATGAAAAAAAGTAAGGATGTCTACTCATGCTATTCCACTCAATACTGTACTTTGGGTTCTAGTCAGGACAATTAGGCAATAAAAAGAATCAGAAAGAATTCAGGATAAAAGGAAAGATGTAAAACCCTCTATATTTACAAATTGCATGATTTTGTACATAGATTATTCTTAAAAATGCGCAAAAAATATCAAAACTAATAAATAAGTACAAGGTTGAAGAAAACAAGGTCAATATGCAAAAAAGCAACTGTATTTAATAGATAAACAACAAGGACCTACTGCATAGCATAAGAAACTGTATCCAATTATCTTGTAATAACTTTTAATAAAAAAAGATCTGAAAAATAATCTATATATATGTATGTGTATGAATCACTTTGCTGTACACCTGAAACACAGTAAGTCAACTATGTGCTGTGCTTAGTCACTCAGTCATGTCCAACTCTTTGCAACCCCATGGACCACAGCCTGCCAGGCTCTTCTGTCTATGGGGATTCTCCAGGCAAGAATACTGGAGTGGGCTGCCATGCCCTACTCGAGGGGATCTTCCCAACTCAGGGATCGAACCCAGGTCTTCCACATTGCAGGTGGATTCTTTTACCATCTGAGCCACCAGAGAAGCCCAAGAATATGGGAGCAGGTAGCCTATTCCTTCTCCAGGGAATCTTCCCAACCCAGGTATCGAACACAGGTCTCCTGCATTGCAGGTGGATTCTTCACAAGCTGAGCTGCCAGGGAAGCCCAAGTCAACTATACTTCAGTATTAAAAAATCAATTGTATTTATATATGCTAGTGATGAACATCCCAAAACTGAAATTAAGAAAGCAATTCTATATATAATAGATTAAAAAAGAACAAAATACTTAGCTATACATTTATAACAATAAATAAAATATAATAAATAAACAATAAATAAAAATAATTGTATACTAAAAACGACAGAAAACACTGTTCAAAGGAATTAAAGGTTTAAATAAATTGAACAACCTTTCATGTTCATGTGTCAGAAAATGCAATATTTTAAGACAGCAGTAGTATTCAAATTGACATACAGATTCAGCACATTCGGTATCAAAATTCTAACTGGCTTTTCTGCAGACATGACAAGTTGATCCTAAAATTCATATGGAAATGGGAGGGGTGAAAATAGCCAAAACATTCCTGGAAAATAAATTGAAGAACTTACATTTTCCAATTTTAAAACTTACTAAAAATCTATGATAATAAAACAATGCAGGATTAGGGACCTCCCTGGTGTTCAGTGGTTAAGACTCCATGCCTCCAAGTCAGGGGATGTGGGTTTCATCCCTGGTTGGGAAACTAAGATTCTACATGCTGCATGGCATGACTAAAACAAAACAAGACAAAAACAAACAAACAAGGCACAATACACTATTGCCTTAAAATAGACTTATAGATCAATGGCTAATTGAATTTGGACAAAAGTGCCCAGACAATCAAATGGGGAGAGAAGTCTTTTCACAAATTGCACTGGGACAACTGAGTATCTACTTGGCAAACAATGAAGCTGAACCTGCACCTCACATAATAAGCAAAAGTTAAGGTTAAGTGGCTCACAGACAGAAATGTAAGAGCTAAAATATATAAATCTTGAAGAAAATAGAGTAAATATCTCTTTTTCACTTGAGGATAAGCAATGGTTTCTTAAATACGATACCAAAAATATAAGTGGCAAAAAGAACGTACAGATACATTGAACTATAACAAAATTTAAAACTTTTGTTAGGCAAACCACGCCTTCAAAAAAGTGCAGAAAAACAGTCCATAGAATGCAAGAAGCTATTTGCAAATCTTGTATCTGATAAGGATCTTGTGTCTTACACTCAATGATAAACAGACAAAAATGAAATTTAAAAATGACTGAAAGGTCTAAACACAATTTCTCCAAGTGCAATATACAGATGCCAATTAGCACCAAAGCAATGCGCAACATCATCAGTGATTAGGAGAGTGAAAATCAAAACCACAATGACTTATCTTTTCTACAAACTAGGATGGCTACACTTAACACTTAAGATATAAAACAGCAAGTGTTGACAAGAATGTGGAAAAGAACAATACATGGTGGGTCAAATTTTAAATGGCCAGCCCCTTTTGGGAAAATTTATTAAGTATAGAATTACTTACTCAGTCATGTCTGACTCTTTGCGATCCCGTGGGCTATACAGTCCATGGAATTCTCCAGGCCAGAATACTGGAGTGGGTAGCCTTTCCCTTCTCCAAGGGATAGTCCCAACCCAGGGATTGAACCCAGGCCTCTGGCATTGAGGGTGGATTCTTTACCAGCTGAGCCACAAGGGAGGCCCAGAATTACTGCATGTCCTATCAATTCTAGTCTGAAGTATATGATCAAGATAAAGAAATCATTAGTTCACACAAAAATTTGTAGACAAGTTCATAGCAGCTTTATTCATCATAACAAAATAACCTATATCTTCGTGAAGGTGGAAATAACCCAAATGTCTATGAATTGATGAATGGATAAATGAATAGTGGCATATCTAGGTAATTTATGTTAATCATAAAATGTAGAACTTAATTATCCTATAACATAGATGTTATCAGTTCAGCTCAGTTCAGTTGCTCAGTCATGTCCAACTCTTTGTGACCCCATGAATCGCAGCATGCCAGGCCTCCCTGTCCATCACCAACTCCCGGAGTTCACCCAGACTCACGTCCATCGAGTCAGTGATGCCATCCAGCCATCTCATCCTCTGCCATCCCTTCTCCTCCTGCCCCCAATCTCTCCCAGCATCAGAGTTTTTTCCAATTAGTCAGCTCTTCGTATGAGGTGGCCAAAGTACTGGAGTTTCAGCTTTAGCATCATTCCTTCCAAAGAAATCCTTCACAATGGACTGGTTGGATCTCCTTGCAGTCCAAGGGACTCTCAAGAGTCTTCTCCAACACCACAGTTCAAAAGCATCAATTCTTTGGCACTCAGCCTTCTTCACAGTCCAACTCTCACATCCATACATGACCACAGGAAAAACCATAGCCTTGACTAGACGGACCTTTGTTGGCAAAGTAATGTCTCTGCTTTTGAATATGCTATCTAGGTTGGTCATAACTTTCCTTCCAAGGAGTAAGCGTCTTTTAATTTCATGGCTGCAGTCACCATCTGCAGTGATTTTGGACCCCCAAAAAATAAAGTCTGACACTGTTTCCACTGTTTCCCCATCTATTCCCCATGAAGTGATGGGACTGGATGCCATGATCTTCGTTTTC
>NW_011495049.1:191499-197222 GCF_000754665.1 Bison bison bison
TCCAAGGAGTAAGCGTCTTTTAATTTCATGGCTGCAGTCACCATCTGCAGTGATTTTGGAGCCCCCAAAAATAAAGTCTGACACTGTTTCCACTGTTTCCCCATCTATTCCCCATGAAGTGATGGGACTGGATGCCATGATCTTCGTTTTCTGAATGTTGAGCTTTAAGCCAACTTTTTCACTCTCCACTTTCACTTTCATCAAGAGGCTTTTTAGTTCCTCTTCACTTTCTGCCATAAGGGTGGTGTCATCTGCATATCTGAGGTTATTGATATTTCTCCCGGCAATCTTGATTTCAGCTTGTGCTTCTTCCAGTCCAGAATTTCTCATGATGTTATATCTATACATAACTATCATATAACATTAACCTATAACATAGGTTAGTTATGACCAACCTGCTGCTGCTAAGTCACTTCAGTCGTGTCCAACTCTGTGTGACCCCATAGACGGCAGCCCATCAGGCTCCCCCGTCCCTGGGATTCTCCAGGCAAGAGCACTGGAGTGGGTTGCCATTTCCTTCTCCAATGCATGAAAGTGAAAAGTCAAAGTGAAGTCGCTCAGTCTTTTCCGACTCTTCACGACCCCATGGACTGCAGCCAACCAGGCTCCTCCATCCATGGGATTTTCCAGGCAAGAGTACTGGAGTGGGGTGCCATTGCCTTCTCTGATGACCAACCTAGACAGCATATTAAAAAGCAGAGGCATTACTTTGCCAACAAAGGTCCGTCTAGTCAAGGCTGTGGTTTTTCCAGTAGTCATGTATGGATGTGAGATTTGGACTATAAATAAAGCTGAGCGCCGAAGAACGGATGCTTTTGAACTGTGGTGTTGGAGAAGACTCTTGAGAATTCCTTGGACTTCAAGGAGATACAACCAGTCCATCCTAAAGGAAATCAGTCTTGAATGTTCATTGTAAGGACTGGTGTTGAAGCTGAAGCTATAATACTTTGGCCACCTAATGCAAAGAACTGACTCATTTGAAAAGACCCTGATTCTGGGGAAGATAGAAGGCGGGAGGAGAAGGGGACAACAGAGGATGAGATGGTTGGATGCCATCACCAACTCAATGCACATGAGTTTGAGTAAACTCCGGGAGTTGGTGATGAACAGGGAAGCCTGGCGTGCTGCAGTCCATGGAGTCACAAAGAGTCGGAAACAACTAAGTGACTGAACTGAACTGAACATAGATGAATGTAAAATTATGTTGAACGAAAGAAGCCAGTCACAAAAGTCTACAAATTACATGATTCTATTTATATTAAATGTTCAAAATAAGCATATCTATAGGAAGAAAGATTAGCAGTTGCCTTGTGCTACATGGGACTGTGGTACAGGGAAAAAGGAATGACTGCTAACAGGTAGAGAATTTCTTCTGGGGTAGGTAAAATGTTCTACGGGTAGGTTGTTATGATGGTGGCACAGTCCTCTGAATACATTAAAAACAGAATTTTATACTTTAAATGAGTATTTTTATAACGTTTCAATATCTTAGTAATCTGTTCATAACATATAATACTAAATATACTTCTAAGTATGCATTTAATACATTTTAATTATCCATATCTTAGATATATGCAAATAGATAATATATATATAAATCTGTACATATGACATGCTTATAAATTTAAGTATGTATTCATTTAATTTCTATTCATTTTGTTAACACATTTAAAGGTTATTTTAACATAGATACCATGATGATCTAGTCTATTGTTCTGAAAATTAGTTTAAAACATAATAACCATAATTTGCTTTCCCATCCAGAACATATAATTCTATTTCATTTCCTTTTTGGCACTGCAGTATTACATATTACTGATTGACTATAAACTATTGAACTATTCCCTTGCTGATGGACTTTAAGTTGCTATTCATTTAAAAAAAATAGACATTTTGTACTTATCTGTACAAATGTATCTATTAATATATTCCTAGAAATGGACTTCTCATATGGTTCATACTGTTCATGGGGTTCTCAAGGCAAGAATAGTGAAGTGGTTTGCCATTCCCTCCTCCAGTGGACAACTTTCTGCCAGACCTCTCCACCATAACCCATCCATCTTGGGTGACCCTACATGGCATGGCTCATAATTTCATTGAATAGGCAAGACTGTGGTCCATGTGATGAGACTGGTTAGTTTTCTGTGTGGTTTTCAGTCTGTCTGTCCTCTGATGGAGATGGATAAGAGGCTTATGGAAGTTTCCTGATAGGAGAGACAGACTGAGGGGGAAACGGTCCTGTTCTGATGGTAGGGGCCATGCTCAGTATGCACTCAATATGCCAGTAAATTTGGAAAACTCTGCAGTGGCCACAGGACTGGAAAAGGTCAGTTTTCATTCCAATCCCCAAAAATGGCACTGCCAAAGAATGCTAAAACTATTGCACAATTGCACACATCTCACACGCTAACAAAGTAATGCTCAAAATTCTCCAAGCCAGGCTTCAGCAATACATAAACCGTGAAGGCTTCCTAAACTCTGTTCTTTTATCACAGCACTTACGAATTTCTAACAGACCACATTTTTTTTTGTCCTGTTTTCTTTTCTACTAAAATTTAAAATTCACGAGAGTAGGTATTTTCATTTGCTTTTATTATGTTCCCTAGGTATCCCCCAAACCTAAAACAGTGGTTTGTACAAGTTCAGTTCAGTTCAGTCGCTCAGTCGTGTCCGACTCTTTGCGACCCCATGAATCACAGCAGGCCAGGCCTCCCTGTCCATCACCAGCTCCCGGAGTTCACCCAAACTCATGTACATTGAGTCAGTGATGCCATCCAGCCATCTCATCCTCTGTCATCACCTTCTCCTCCTGCCCCCAATCCCTCCCAGCATCAGGGTCTTTTCCAATGAGTCAGCTCTTTGCATCAGGTGGCCAAAGTATTGGAGTTTCAGCTTTAGCATCATTCCTTCCAAAGAAATCCCAGGGCTGATCTCCTTCAGAATGGACTGGTTGGATCTCCTTGCAGTCCAAGGGACTCTCAACAGTCTTCTCCAACACCACAGTTCAAAAGCATCAATTCTTCAGCGCTCAGCTTTCTTCACAGTTCAACTCTCACATCCATACATGACTACTGGAAAAACCATAGCCTTGACTAGACAGACCTTTGTTGACAAAGCAATGTCTCTGCTTTTTAATATGCTATCGAGGTTGGTCATAACTTTCCTTCCAAGGAGTAAATGTCTTTTAATTTCATGGCTGAAATCATCACCTGCAGTGATTTTAGAGCCCCAAAATATAACATCTGACACTGTTTCCACTGTTTCCCCATCTATTTCCCATGAAGTGATGGGACCGGATGCCATGATCTTCGTTTTCTGAATGTTGAACTTTAAGCCAACTTTTTCACTCTCCACTTTCACTTTCATCAAGAGACTTTTTAGTTCCTCTTCACTTTCTGCCATAAGGGTGGTGTCATCTGCATATCTGAGGTTATTGATATTTCTCCTGGCAATCTTGATTCCAGCTTGTCCTTCTTCCAGCCCAGCATTCCTCATGATGTACTCTGCTTATAGGTTAAATAATCAGACTGACATTATACAGCCTTGACGTACTCCTTTTCCTATTTGGAACCAGTCTATTGTTCCATGTCCAGTTCTAACTGTTGCTTCCTGACCTGCATATAGGTTTCTCAAGAGGCAGGTTAGGTGGTCTGGTATTTCCATCTCTTTCAGAATTTTCCACAGTTTATTGTGATCCACACAGTCAAAGGCTTTGACATAGTCAATAAAGCAGAAATAGATGTTTTTCTGGAACTCTCTTGCTTTTTCCATGATCCAGCGGATGCTGGCAATTTGATCTCTGGTTCCTCTGCCTTTTCTAAAACCAGCTTCAACATCTGGAAGCTCACAGTTCACATATTGCTGAAGCCTGGCTTGGAGAATTTTGAGCATTACTTGTACAAGTTAGGTATCTGAAAATATTTGCTGAAATGAATCAATTATGTTTACTTTTTTCAAATAAGCTGTTAATGGTGTACGTTATCAAATTAAAAAAGAGATATCCTCATGAATACATGTATCTTTATCTCATATTGGCAAGGCATACATACTCCAAGTTTGAGCAAATACTGTCTTTTCTTTTTTTTTTTAATACTGTCTTTTCTTATTATACTTTAATAATAATTATCACTATTGATTTATACTTATATTCTAGCTCCAACTAGAGTATAGTTTGGGCAAGGTAGAAAATATAAAAGATTTTTTAGTGAAAAATTAGGTGAAATAACAGCAGTTATCAAACAGTTTATTCTTTACTCACTGATAACCAGCAGGACCTTTATCAATGAAATGCTCAATCTCATTTGTACAGATTTCTGAACTCTATTTTCCTTTACTCTACAGTAAATTTATTTAAATTAATTTTATACCTAATGTTGTAACAAATTTATAGATGTTTTGGGGGACAGCTGCTCCATATTTACTAGTTGAGTCCTTTATGAGTTCTAAGAAAATGCATCCCCTAAACTTCATTCAGCTCTTCTATTAGCTGATATTACATCTCCCATATATATATTCTATATCACATCAATTTCATATTTTATCTTTTATTTATTTGATATTGTGAGATTTCTTTTACTTAATCATTCAAGTTCATCTTCTGTTTGAGTCTAATAAATTACATAAAACTTTTACTGACATATTTTAACATTTCATATTTCTATACAGAGAGGAGCTCAAAAGCATACATGGATACTAAAGAACATTATATAATAAAATTAACAGCTTTAATAATTTCAACCAGAAAAGGAAATAAAAACACTTCTCGAAACATTTTGAAAATTTGAAATATTTCAGAAATTTTTTTGAAATAATCTTACTAACTGTATATTCTTATGTATGCTATTAAGCTCACCCATTTTTAAAAATTTAATTTACTCAATTTCATTTCTAGGAGTATTATTTGATACTTTTAAAAATGTGCCAGGTCATTTTTGTTTTCTTGTTTCATATACATAATTTTCCAGTTTGTCTTCTATTTCTTTAAATACAAAAACAGCCAAATTTTACAATAGCTGTTTTGGTAATTCCAATAATCTGAAATCTGAGTTTGATATCTCAGTAGGACTGTATTCTTTCAAGAGGCTCTAAAAGAGGATCTCTTTCCTTGGCGTTTCCAACAACTAGAGGCTCACCTGTGTTCATCAGACAATGGCCACTTCATATCACTACTACCTCTGCTCCCATCATTGTATCTTCTCTTCTGTCTCTGACTGTCCTGCCTTCTTATGATAAGGACCTGTGATTAAAACTGGGTTCACACCAATAATCCAAGATAATCTCCTCCTCTCAAAATTTTAAATTTAATCATGTCATGCAAGTTTAATCATGCTTCCTCCCCTCAGAATTTTAAATTTAACCACGTTCCTTTTGTCATACATGTAAGGCACATACTCGCAGGTTCAGGGAAAAGAGTGTGAATACTTTGGGCAGTCTATTACTCTACCCTCTACAAGAATACATGGACGAGACAGCAAAAGAGACACTGATGTATTGAACAGTCTTATGGACTCTGTGGGAAAGGGAGAGGGTGGGAAGATTTGGGAGAATGGCAATGAAACATGTAAAATATCATGTAGGAAACGAGTTGCCAGTCCAGGTTCGATGCATGACGCTGGATGCTTGGGGCTGGTGTACTGGGATGGCCCAGAGGGATGGTATGGGGAGGGAGGAGGGAGGAGGGTTCGGGATGGGGAACACATGTATACCTGTGGCGGATTCATTTT
>NW_011495049.1:197322-220894 GCF_000754665.1 Bison bison bison
AAAAAAAAAAAAAAAAAGAATACATGGAGATAACAAACTCACAATTAGCAACAGTAGGGCACCAATAAAGTTATCTGATAATTTCTGTTTCCGGCACCCTTTTCTTATGTGTTTCATTATTTTTTCATCCTTATTTCCCTATAAATATTTGTTTTCCCTGGAATTATTTGCAACACAGTTTCATGGCAGAGGCTGAAGGTGAAGTCCTCTGAAGAACATTTACTTCTATCAAACCCAGTCTACTGTAAAGCATTTTCATGTTGTGACTATGTATTTGGAACAAGTACATTGCCTTGCTTATATTTTTGTGGCTTCTCTTTTCCATAATATCACATTTTTTCCTCCCAGATCTTACTTTCTGTTCTCATGTCTTTGGTTGTTTGTAAGATAAAGCATCAGTGCAGCATGAGAAGATAGATGAAACGGTTTGCGAGTAGGAGTACCGTGCTCTGTAAAAGACCCTTTTCTCCAAAGAAAACAGTTAGGAAGAGGAAAGATTTCTAATAGGTTGCCTGAGAAAAGAGCAGTGATGGTCTAGGCTTTCACATAGTTATTATTATACTTATCTTGCTCCTGCATTATGGTCACTTTTTTCCCTCTCTTTTGTTGTTGTCTTTGGTTTGTTGTTGCTGTTATTGCAATGTCCTCTGCTTTTCATCTTACCTACACTGTTTAAGAAACCCAAGGATTTAGAGAAAGTAGTTTGAAGTTAAAATCAAGAAAGAAATGGTGGCTACATGCAATATAGGTTTTATGGATACCTAAGAATATTATGTTATCATTAAGCAAATGCCAAAGAATGGCACTATTTTGATTCCCACAAAGAAGTTAACAATGTTGTACAATGGATTACATATTCATATCATTTCTAAAGGCAGATGCAAGGATGACTCGGAGTTTTTCCAGGCGTAAAGACTATAAACTTTATCAAGAATCCTCAACCAAAGACAGTTGCTTCCTTACTACCATCTGTGTAGCAGCAAGATGCCAGAAAGAAATCAAGCCAGAGTATGATAATTATGCTATGGATATATTGGTACCCTAAAGGACATTGATTAGTTAGCATCATGAAACTTAATTATTGACTATTACTAAACAAGTGTTATTATCCTTTAAAGTAAGCATTGATATATTACAGACATTTTCAAGAAAGATAAATGACATAGGATAATTATAATTAAATTCATATGTATACACATATACCATATTCATTTAAGAATAATAAACATTTTAGCTCTTTGTAATTAAGTATCTGAAGTCATGTATCTGGAACCCAGTAGTCTGTGTTCAACGTAGCTAGGTTGGACATGAAATCTATCCAAAAATAAGTGTCTCTGTGATCGGTACATCTGAAATGCACATGTATATATGCTATGGCCCATGTCATAAGTTAGGCCATCTTAAATAAGTTGGTCAAGATCTATCAAGACTGTTCTTACTACTTACCTTTATTAATTAAATCAACAAATACTAAGTATAATGCTCTTTCCCAAGTGCTCAAGATACATCAATGAACACAGTAGTCAAAAATCTTTTACCTTATAGAATTCACAACCTGACAAGCAATATAAACATTACATATAAAAATGATAAGTGTTATGGCAGAAAAATCAGAGTATGCTCTGAGAGGTTAAGAGTGGTAGGGGTCTTGCAGTTTCAAAAGGCAGTCAAGGTAGGCCTTGCGAGAAGGTGCTAACTGAACAGAAACTTCAAGGAGTCCTGGGCTCCCCCAGGTGATATCTAAAAGAAGAGCATTCCGTGCAGAGGGAACAAAAAATCCAAATGCCGTGAGACTGAAACATGTCTGGCATAACTGGTAATAGTGAAGAACTGGATAAACTCCTAGGAGGTTTCTAGGAATAGAGTAGAAGGAGAGAATTGCCAGCGTTGGGATCAGAGGACAAGAGACAGACATGATGGACCTTATGGATCACCATGTGGATGTGGACTGCTCCATTAATGAAACTGGGAGCCAAGATAATGAGTTGAACATTGACTTTAATCTGACTTGTATTTTAATAGGATCTCAGACTGCTGAGCAGAGAAGTAATTAGTTAGAAAAGGGTAGAAACAGGTAGCACAAGATGTGCTACCAGGCAAATGATGATGGTGGCTTGGATCCGTGTGGTGAAAGACCTGCTGCTGCTGCTAAGTCACTTCAGTCGTGTCCGACTCTGTGTGACCTCATAGACGGCAGCCTACCAGGCTCCCCCGTCCCTGGGATTCTCCAGGCAAGAACACTGGAGTGGGTTGCCATTTCCTTCTCCAATGCATGAAAGTGAAAAGTGAAAGTGAAGTCACTCAGTCGTGTCCGACCCTCAGCAACCCCATGGACTGCAGCCCACCAGGCTCCTCCATCCATGGGATTTTCCAGGCAAGAGTACTGGAGTGGGGTGCCATTGCCTTCTCCAGTGAAAGACCTGGTAACAGATAAACGGACTCATTCCTTAGAAGGTGATATTTCAGTATATTGTGATATGGAATAGAAATCTCTGCCAAGTAAATTGTGTGTGGCATCATTCTGCTTGTGTAAAGATTAGTTCTACAACACTTACGCTGCTGGAGGAGTACCTGTGCCCAATAGGCAGATCAATTCTGAATATGACTTAGTGTATCATCAAGGATATCAATTTATTCTAGTTCTAGATCATAAAAGTGACCTCCTGACTTCCTAAATAAATACTTTTAGGTGAGCACAATAACTAACATCTTCAATATCAAAGCTAGATAGCTGAACTTTTAATGCACTTCTGAGTTTTAAAATAAATGAGAAAATATTTGCTTTGGTTTCCATAGTAGTTATGGTTAACATCCTAAAGGTGTGGGAAGAAGGGAGAAAGCACAGCAGGGCTTAATGATTTTCAGAAGTAACAGTCCTATTTTCTAAACCAGATTCAAAGTGGGAACAGAGAGGAGAGTGATTGAGCACAGTGACCTCAACATGGCTTAAAATTTAGAAAGCAAGAGAAGTATTGATCTTTACTCCTTCTATCAAAAACTGCAGTCACAATTTATTGTTCTGCCTTCTGAGTAAGCACCATGGCAGGAAAGCAAGAAGGAGGGCTTCACTGAAGCAAAGCCAGAAAGGCTCTTTAGCTACAGTAAATTAGGCATTGTTATGTCTTAGTATATTATAAAGTTATCATTCACTTTTGTGTGCATCAGATATGGAGTCAAATACAAAATCTACCCTTTAAGGAAATGGCAACCCACTCCAGTATTCTTGCCTGGAAAATCCCATGGATGGAGGAGCTACAGTCCACAAGGTCACAAAGAGGCTGATATGACTGAGTAACTTCATTCTCTACTTTCCTCTTTCTTTCACCTTAGCTAATGTAATCTCTACCTGTTTTACATTCCTTATTTTTAAAACAGATATAAAATGAATGACTACCATGGTAAATTTTTTTGAGGATTATAAGGTAGTGTATGCCAAGCATACAGAACAGTGCCTATCATACAAGAAGAATTTAACCAAAGGATCTATTAAATTTTAATTTTGTTATTAAATTTTGCATAGTAAAAAAATGCAATAGGCAAAAGATCCATCCCACTGGTTCCATGGAATCCTGAAAAATAAAACATTATGTCTGAATTTGCATGTTTTCACATAGTCAATGAAATGTTGTGCAAAGATAATAAATTTTCTACCTCCCTCATACCAAAAAAATAAGGGTCTAGGACATACACTCATGAATTGTGTCACTATACAGATTAATAACAGTACAGTTTTAAAATTCAATGTGTATTAATTTTGTGACAATATATATTAAAGAAACAGTAATATTTTATGAATAGTAATAAATATTATGATAACAATAAATATTACCAAAATGTATAAACTGGGATCATTCTTAGTTCACAAATATCAGGGGAGGGAAGATTCAAATTTACTTATTAATTTTACACAGAAATATTTTACATTTAATGATTGAACCTAATTCAAGTGTTATTCTGAGCATCACCTTAAATCATATAAAAATCTCCTGTGATCATCATTTCATCTTTCTTTACTAGCTATCATTCAGCCTCGTTTTGTTCATCTACTGAAATATTACTACATACAATTGGATCTCACTGTCCCCTATGCTCACTTGAAAAAAAAAAAAAGGTAACTAAGACAACCCTCAGTGTACATCATGTATACTTTCTGGAACAGGAAAGAGAATGCCTAAAGTGGGAAGCTGAACAGTTGGTATCCTGTTGGGAGGAACTTTTGTTCCAGTTGCAACAGTAACTTGATGAGGTTGCTATTATTTTCCACAATTTGTGTTTATTAAAATAATTTTAAAAGGTGATGGGGTGGAGAGTGTATTGACAATCAGGTTAAGTGGCTACATACTTTAATTCTCTGATGGGAAGGGCAAAGCAGAGGGAAGGGCTTTTCTAATGGTACATGTTAAAGCAGACAAGCTTGGGATGGAAATCTGAACAAGCCTCCTCTGCACTTAACTTGGTCCTCCTCCTTACAGCCATGTGGCCACTCAACACTGACCTGAGCGCTGCAAAGGAAGGGAAAGTATCAAGTCGCTAACTTTGTCTTATTAGTGATAAAGGTGGCACACAGGAAACACAGAAACAAAACAAAGACGTGAGTGGTGTGGCAATGTTCACAGAGCCAATTTTTACCTTCAACGTTAAGTCACAGAGCTAACACCACCTCAGAATGCTAGGAAAGGCTTTATGGATGGATATGAGACTCATTTTGAGTCTTGAAAGATAGGAGAGATCTGAATACATAAAAGACAGAGAGTCAGACAAACTTGTGTTTAACTTTTGGTCCACTGTTTACAAGGTAGTGACCCTTGGAAAATCTAGGTTATGTCATTGCATGTTGGAATAACACTGGAATCGCTCACGTGAGTTCTTTGTGAGACTGCAAGATGTATGTAAAGGGCCTCACACACATATAGCCTGTCACATAGCAAAGTCTCAATAGATGGTGGAAACTGGTTGTGTTTCTTTTATCTAAACTGTTATCATTAATTAAACAAGGACAACAACCTCAGAAGATTATGAGCTGGAAAGCATCTAACAGAGTAACCAGTTCTTCAAAATTTAATACAAAATATTTGCAGATGCATCTGGACATGGGCTGAAGGTCAGTGTGTCTACAAAGGCGTATGAAAGAAAAGCACAAATGTTGAAGGTAAGTTATGTGAAACAAAAAAATTCTCAGTACCGGAAGATGTTGGGTAAATGCTTTGAGACCTGCAGGTCTTTTGCTTTCCTACTAGATTAGCAATGTGTTTAATCATTTGTAGCAATTGTATTACAATAATATAATGGCCCCCTCACGAGGTGTAGACAAAGATTCTCAACACATAAGCCTGAGCACCGGAGTGTAATGGGGGCATTATTTCCTTTGGGTAAGATTAATTTCTCTTGCATGAAAACACCCAGTGCTTTTTGTTTTTCAATTCGACATTTCTAGTGGAAATAATTTATGGTAATACAGGCAGATAGCACAAAGCATGTACGGAACTGAAATAAATTTGAGTCTCAAATGAGAAAGGTTGGAGTGTTGACAATAGCAAGATGGTTCTTAGGAAATGGAGCAGTTCTCATTATTTTTCCTCACTGATCAAGGGACTTGGCTGAAGGGATGGTTAAGTGGCTGAAGTTTTTGTTTTTACTTTTTTCTTCTCCAGTGAGACAATTACTGCCAAGGTCAATTAGTTTTTCCAAATCCACAGATAAAATTCCATGTAGTTTACAGCATAAGGTATTGTTAGAGCAAGTTTCAGACACAAGTTTATCTGTCAGCTCAATAAGAGCATTAAAAAGAGGCCATGACAATATTGTCTTTTGGCTTTAGTTTCAATTCTCTTTTTTCTTTTCCTGGATTTGAAGTCACTTGAAATTAAAATAAAGAATTTGAAACATTTTTGCAAACTACATATTTTGAGATACATGTTATTAATAACGTATGAACTCCAGGCAGCTGAGCTAAAATAGTTTTGCTAGAAACGAATCATGACATTCAAGTTAAAATTTCACCTATATAATAAATCTGTATTCCTCCACAAGGAAGTTTATATTCAGCCTCTAAAAATGA
The DNA here is from genome assembly GCF_000754665.1 of Bison bison bison. Classification (NCBI taxonomy): domain Eukaryota; kingdom Metazoa; phylum Chordata; class Mammalia; order Artiodactyla; family Bovidae; genus Bison; species Bison bison. The sequence continues at coordinate 203,381 of NW_011495049.1, forward strand.
TTGATTTAATGAATGAGAACAATTGAAAAATTCAATTCTAAAATTATATTTAATATATAATTCAATCTTTCTTCCAACCAAGAGATTTAATTTCAAACAGAGGGAAAAACCATTTTGTAGACTCTTCTGATTGTTCATATTTTGACTTAAGCAGGAACTGGTTCTAACAATAGTGGCTAAGATTAGTCACATATGCCATCTTTAGCCCAACAGAAGCAACCATCACTAGTTGATCATGGAACATTTAATCCTGTTGAGTCTAGATCCACCCACAGAATCTACTTTAACCCAGAACTCAGTCAGCTACAAGAATTCATTCTTTAGCATCTATTACCATTACATGCCTTTGCAAAAATAATCTTTAAATTGGAGAAGAAGCAAACACAAATGGTCACTACAACAGTGTTTAAGTTGTCACAATTCTGAACAAAACAACAAAATAAACTTGAACACCACATATTCCCTCATGCCAGTTTTGAGTATTTCATTTTATGAAGATCATTGTCCAAATGCTTCCCATGATTAAGGATGCAGTATCAGTGCCCTATTAAGATGGGGCAATGTGACTCTGCAATGTTTTATGATAAACATTACCAACAATCTAGTGTGCATCTAAACAATTTCTGAAGAAACAACAACAACAACATGCTCAGTTGCTGTTTCTGAGACAAATAAACACAATATAGCAAATGCTTGTGGATGGATCTTCTTCCTGCATCTCTCATAGCATCCCGTCAACATTGAGATACAGACTGAAAGAGACTTCAAAGGGGATCATCCATGCCTAGCAACAACTGACAACCATTATCTTCAGCATAAACTGAATGTATTTTAAACAGATGTACTTTTTTCAGAGCAGTTTTAGGTTCATATCAAAACTGAGAGGAAGATACAGATATTTCCCATAGAGCTCTTGCCCCTTCACATGCATAGCCTCCCCAATCATTAACATCTCTCACCAGAGTGGTACATTTGTTACAACTGATGAACCTGCATTTCCACATCATAATCACCCAACATCTGTAGTTTACTTTATGGTTAACTCTATGTTGTATGTTCCATAGGCTTGGACAATCAAATAATGGCATGCTAGCAAGGTTATGCTCAAAATCCTTCAAGCAAGGCTTCAACAGTATATGAACATGGAACTTTCAGGCGTATGAGCTGGATTTTAAAAAGGCAGAGGAACCAGAGATGACACTGTCAACATTTGCTGGATCATAGAGAAAGCAAGTAATTCCAGAAAAAAATCTATTTCTGCTTCTTGACAATGCTAAAGACTTTGACCGTGTGGATCACAAAAAGTTGTGTAGAAAATTCTCAAAGAGATGGAAACACCAGACTATTTTACCTGCCTCCTGAAAAAACCTGTATGCACGTGAAGAAGCAACAGTTAGAACCTTCATGGAGTAACTGACTGCTTCAAAATTGGGAAAGGAATACAACAAGGCTGGATATTGTCACTCTGCTTATTTAACTTATATGAAGAATAAATCACGTGAAATGCTGGCTGGATGAATCACAAGTTGGAATCACCAACTTGTGATTCAACTGCTGGGAGAAATATCAACAATCTCAGATATGCAGATGATAACCACTCTAATAGCAGAAAGTGAAGAGGAACTAAAGAGCCTCTTGACAAAAGTGAAAGAGGAAAGTCAAAAAGCTGGCTTAAAACTTCATATTTGAAAACCTAAGATTAAGGCATCTGGTCCCAGCACTTCATGGGAAATAGAAGGGGAAAATGTAGAAGCAGTGACAGACTTAACTTTCTTGGGCTTCAAAATTATTTTTTGCAATGTGGGAGATCTCGGTTTGATCCCTGGGTTGAGAAGACCCCCTGGAGAAGGGAAAGGCTACTCATTCCAGTATTCTGGCCTGGAGAATTCCATGGACTGTATAGTATATGGGTTGCAAAGAGTTGGACACAACTGAGCAACTTTCATTTTCTATCCAAAATTATTGAAGATGGTGACTGCAGCCATGAAATTAAAAGATGGTTGCTCCTTGGAAGGAAAGCTCTGACAAACCTAGATAGCATGTTAAAAAGCAGGACATCACTTTGCCAACAAAGGTCCATCTAGTCAAAGCTATATTTTTTTCCAGTAGTCATGTACAGATGTGAGAGCTAGACCATCAAGGAGGCTAAGGGCCAACGAATGATGCTTCTGAATTGCGATGCTGAAGAAGACTGTTTTGAGAGCTCCTTGGACTTCGAGGAGATCAAATCAGTCAATCCTAAAGGAAATAAACCCTGAATAGTCACTGCTGAATATTCACTGGAAGGACTGATGCCGAAGCACCAATACTTTGACCACTTGATGCAAAGTGCCAACTCACTGGAAAAGACCCTGATGCTGGCAAAGACTGAAAGCAAAGAAGAGGGCAGCAGAAGATGAGATGGTTAGATAGCATTACTGACTCAATGGACATGAATCTGAGCAAACTCCAGGAGACAGTAGAGGACAGAGGTGCTTGGCATGCTACAGTTCATGGGGTCACATAGAGTTCGACACAACTACTTGGAGTAAGGTTCTACAATACAAAACTGCTGTCTTGATAGTACACTGTCTAAAGTACTGATAGTACTGTTCCAGCCTTCTGTTTATTTATCAAATATACCCTGCATTTGTTTCTTTATCAAAGATTAAGTAACACTGAACACTTATTATCTACCAATTCCTATGCTACTCCAGATATACAATTTCGTTTTCCAGCCTTATGTCAGATTATGAATTTTTTTACATCCATTGATCTCCCCTGATTCAAAAGACGACTGGGTTGTGAAACTGGCATGCTGCAATCCCAGAGTCTGAACTCGACTTTGCAACAGAACAACATGATGGCATGTACCCATCACTGCAGTATCATATCAAGAGTTCCACTGCTCTAAACAGACTCAATTTATAGAGGGCTATAAAAGATGAGTAGCACAATGGATGGGGGAGGGAAAACAACATCAGTAATTCTCTGCTAAGGAATTATTATCTACTCTTGAAAAATGCTGCAAGGATATGGTGGATACAATGGAGAAGCTGTGGACATCTGAAGAAGCAGAATCCCTTTGGTCTTTACAATCTCATACAGCAGAAAATTCTCAGAATCTCTTTACATTGCAAGATAAATAAAAATAATGAGAACATGACAGATATAAAGGGTCAAGCCTGGGAAATGAGAGTTGATTGCAAAAATGTTGTTTATTCATAGAGTAGAATACTGCTTAGCAGTTACAAGGAATGAACTACTGACACATGCTAGGTTAATAATTCTATAGCTGGACATGCTATCAAGATTTTTTCTGACCAGATCTTCTTATTTTTACACATTTTATTTGCTTGATCTATAACTGACAGTGGTGCAGCAAAATGACCCATCAGAGTTCTCAATTTTTCAACTCGTCTTGTAGCTCTATTGACTACTTTCTTTGTGTTTTTGAAGCTACTAGGATCACACAAGATAAAATTGTTATGTTTCCCTTGGGAATTACAAGGGAATGTATTCTATTATAAATAAAATATTATAACTTTATTATGTTATGACTATTTGTACTCCCACTGATACTTTTTTACTGGCAATTTTTTTATATTAATAGTTACTCAAACTTTGTTTTGTTTATCATTTTTCTGTGAGATTTCTTTTCCATTCTTGTACATTCAATATTCTGTCCTTATGTTTTAGATTAATCTCTCATAAGCAACATGCTTGATTTTTAATCCAATGTGATAATTTTTGTCATTTAGTTACTGAATCTTTTTTTTTTTTACAACTGTTGTGATTATGGGTACATCAATTTGTTTCTAATATATTCTGTGGGATTTTTGTCATTCTGTTGTTGAATTCTTTTCTGTATTTCCCTTGCCTTCTTGCCTTCAAGAGATTTCTTAATTTGTTAATTTTTATCTGTTATCAACTTAGAAGTTTTAAAATATGATTTCTGTTTAACTTCAAAGATTTTACAGATATATTTCAGAAATTTTGAAGTTACTCAGTTTCCTCATATTCTATACAAATGAGATACATTTTAACTCTGTTTGCCTCTATGCTGACATGTATGTTATTTTTACCCAGTGTTTTAATTACTTCATTGTTTATCACCAAAATTTAAGGATTCTAAGTATAGACATATCTCATTTTACTGTGCTTCACAGATATTGCATTTATTAAAAAAAATGAAGGTTCTCAATAACCCTATGTATAACAAGACTACTGATGCATTTTTTCCCAACAGCATTGGCTCACTTCCTATCTCTGTGTCACATTTTGGCAATTCTTATAATATTTCAAACTTTTTGGTTATTATTATAATTGTGAGGGTGAACTGATTAGTGATCATTGGTGTTGCCATTGTAATTACTATTTTTATTTTTAATTAATGTATGTACATTAATGCTATCACACATTTAACATAGTATAGTGTAATCATAACTTTCCTAAGTACTGGGAAATCAAAAATTTCATGTGACTAGCTTTACTGTGATATTCACTTTATTGAAGTGGTTTGGAACTAAATCTGCAATATCTCTGAAGTATGCCTATATTGTTTCACCAAAAAACTATTTATATTTATCCCATGTTCACCAATTTCTATACACATTTTTCCTCCATGCAACTCTGACTTTCATCTTCATGTTACTTCCCTTATATCTGAAGCTTTCTTTAACAAGAATCTGTGATTGTTGAACATTCTCAATTTTTGTTCATCTAACAATGTCTCTAGTTCATTTTCATTCTTGAAAGATAACTTGCCTAGTTACATAACTCTATAATGACCAATTCTTTTTCTCAAAATATTGATTAAATTTTGCCAGTGTTTAATAACTTCCTTTATTTTCAGCTGGGGGCAGAGACTGCTATACTGTCAGCAACATTTATCTCATGCTATAATTACTTTCTTGGCCCATCGTTTTCCAGAATAAGCTTTGTAATTAGGGTTAGGTGAAGGCTGAAAAACTTCGTTTCAGATTTTTTTAATGTTTAATGTGTTAATATTATTAAATACCTATCTTCTGACTTGAGGTCTCTAAATAGCATTTTTATTAATTTTTTTGGAGTACAGTTGATCTAAAATGTTGTGTTAGTTTCTGCTGTACAGTAAAGTGAATCAATTATTCATATATATGTATCTACTCTTTTTTAGATTCTTCTCCCCATATAGGCTATTATAGAGTACTGAGTAGAGTTCCTTGTGCTAGACAGTAAGTCCTTATTAATTATCTATTTTATTTATAGTAGTGGACAAGTTCTAAAGGAGAAATATAAAACATAGTTATTTATCATCTTATTCAGAAACTTGTCAGGGAAAACAAGTATTCTTTGGAGACCACAATGCATGATATAGTATCTGATATCAAATGTACTTTCAATAAATATTAAGACATTAAAAAATAATAGATAATTGTGTCTTTTCACTTTCCTTCTTAGTTTCTTCCCTTCAGAATTATTTGCTATCATGTTAAAAAATAAATTAAGCCTAACCCCAAATAAATTTATAGTAAATGTGCACTGAATATTAATGATGTTATATGCTATTCTTCCCTTTAGAATTCCCACTTTTATAGATGAAAAGAGTAAAGAGTCATGCCTCTTTAACGATGAAATTTTAGACATGAAGCAAAGGGTAGTGGGCAGATTATTTCAGGACAAATTATCTGTCCTGCCCAGGGATCACCATTTAATCTTCCAAAGCATAAGGTCACTCTCCTATATTCAAAGTTTGTCTATCATCAATAATCAGCAACATTTCAATTTAAGGAATGCAAGAGACTGGGAAGAAGCAAGAACCTAATTAAATCAACACAGCAACCAGATGGAAGAAAACAACTGTTTATTCCTTGATAGCCAAATATTAACAGGTACAGAATGTGCTTTCAATAAATGCTTGTTGAGTAATGAATGAATGAAACTAATGGATAAAAATCTTATTTCATGAAACCAAAGCATTTTCAGACACAACAGATAAAATAATAAAATCTAGCTTTCAAGCCTTGCTTTAGGCATGTCACTCCCAAATGGAAGCTTAATTTGTAAAAAAGATCAATAGAACACTCCACCTCTCCTCCCAGGTCATCCCTGAGCTGTCAATTCTCTATTTTTGGGCAGAAGGAGTCTGAGACCCAGAGAGAAGGTACTGCCTGTGGCCAAACATAACAACTGGCGTGCCCTTTGCTGGAATCCTGCTCCTCTCACCCTAGCCCAGTGCTTTTGCTCTTTCACCTTAGTGCCTCTGTAATGTAACTGGAAATGCTCTCCTGGGCACTGGGATCTGAACAGCTCTTTATATTTACTATTACAATAGCACTGCAAGTGACTCCTTGCAAAACTTTAAAATCTCCACGGGATAACAACTTCTTCCGGTTCTTTTCATTCTCAGCTAAACTGAGCTAGAATAATCTTTTAAAAAATCCCCAAGACTCAGCAAAAGCACTCTGTAAACAAGGGTATAGAGGGTGGTAAAGAATTACTTTTTTCACTTGTCTGTAAAACTCTAGAATTAAAGGTATTTACTGTGTGGGTTAGAACATTCAAAACAGTCTGGCCTTGACCTATCTGAAACATTAAAGAAAAAGGCAAGTTCTTTCACAGAAGAGCATATACAGAACCATCATTTCCCCTTCTGTAACCTGAGGATTTGTGTTGTTGTGGGAATATGTTTAGAGAGATGAAATAGATTTCGGGAAACTTGAAACATAACTGTAATTTTAGAGTTCATAAGATATTGCAAATGCATTTCTTTTGAGTTCAACAAAGACCAAATTTTCCTTTGGTTTCAGAGACATAGAGTACATTGTATGAGCAATAAAAATCTCCTAATAGTCTGCCAGAGAAATAATATTTGCCTTAAATTGTGTTCCTAGGAGACCTTAAAGGTTACAGCCACAGGAGAAATGAATCCTAGATGGCTGCAACAATGTCCAAAGCAGTAACTTCCACTGTGACTATCATTGACTGTCCTGGGAATCTGGAGTCCTCTGGCAACACAAGAGGACAGTACTGATCTCCATTTCTTCTGAGATTGAATTGATACCATGACTCTTGTCACATGTGCACAGCTAGGCTATAGATATTTTCACCCTAGAACACACAGACACACACATTTTTGATCCTCAATCTTTCACAGTTCTTATCTAACTTCAGCTCCAACAATCTTTCACAGTTCTTATCTAACTTCAGCTCCCAACTTCCTTTATGAAAGAAACAAGACACAAAATAATGGTGGCTCCAGCTGAATAAAGGGTAGATTTTTTTTGGACATTTTCTCTCCAGAACAGAGATCTGAAAGTGCCAAAATTGATCTGTAATTCCCTGCCTTATAGTCCAGTGTTAGGTACTAAAATACATGGCCTTCTAGCACACTGAATGAATCTGACAATCTTTTCCTATTTTAATCACCATAAAAAAGCCACATGGCATAATAAGCAGCTTGTGCATTTTCAGGAATGATTGGGATATGAGATCAGTGAGGACTTCATTCTCTATTTAAAATGTGTTGCCCTTGATATTGGAGAGGGCAATGGCACCCCACTGCAGTACTCTTGCCTGGAAAATCCTATGGATGGAGTAGCCTGGTAGGCTGCAGTCCATGAGGTCGATAAGAGTCGGACACAACTGAGCGACTTCACTTTGACTTTTCACTTTCATGCATTGGAGGAGGAAATGGCAACCCACTCCAGTGTTCTTGCCTGGAGAATCCCAGGGATGGGGGAGCCTGGTGGGCTGCCGTCTGTGGGGTCACACAGAGTCAGACACGACTGAAGTGACTTAGCAGCAGCAGCAGCCCTTGATATTCTCAAATTACATTCTTTAGGAGTTTCATGGACCTTCTGTACTTGCTCATGAGTACTGGAAATTTGCCAGATGAATCTAGCTCTTACTCAATTACTTGGCATGAAGAGTGATATTTGGGTACTTCCCACCAATATATCAGATTAATAGTGTATTATACAAATCTTATATTTCAGTTAGAAGATTTAAAAAGTGAATTCTAATAAAAATGAGTATAAATTATTACTATGATTAATAGATTAATATATTGCAGGTGACAGAATGCCATATCTATCTTATATGCCTGATTATAGATACAAAATGAGAATAATTATTTAAACAAATTCGACTTGCCTCCACTACCCTTCCCCATGAATGGTGTCTCTTAGAATATCTAATTCCAATTAAAGCAACTTTTATTGTCTCCTTTTTTCCTTTAGCTCTTTCAGCATATAACACTGTAGAAGATATTCCCATTTTATTTCTGACTCTACCTATGATGTGAATCATATATAATAAAGCTTGCACAATGAGTTTCTTGTATACAATAAATAATGATTGTGCAAACTCTATTTTTAACTTTACTTATTCTCTATTCTGGGTAATATTTTGCAAACCCACTTGGTTAGCTGTATGAAGTTGTCTACATGCTCATATGAATTATTAACATTAGGAAAGATATTTACCTATTAAAATTACACACTAAAAATGGTAATTTTAACAATTTGAATTGAACATGTTAAAATAGAGGGGGAAACTTTCAAATAAAAGCAGTTATGATATTTGGACAGACTGCTGCTTCTGTATTCGAGTAAATGTAGCTCACTGTAGTAGACAGAATAATGACCACCACCTCTACCCTCCGCTCCCTCAACCATGCAGAATGTCCATACCTAAATCCCCCAAATCTGGCAATATGCTATGGTACATGGTAAGGGGGAATTAAGGTTTCAGATACAATTAAGGTTGCCAATTAGCTGATCTTAAAATAGGATTATCTAAGTGGATGTTCTAAAACCCAAGGGTCTGAAAAGGTGAAAGAGGGAGACAGAAGAGACTTTGTTAAACTGATTTAGCATGAGAAAGACTTGATTTGTCATTATTGGTGTGTGATGATGGAAAGCAACTAAATATGAAGGAATACAGGCAGCCTTTACAAACTGCCAAAGCTAAGAAAATAGATCATCCCCTAGAACCTCCAGAAGGAAGACATCTTGATTTCAGCCTGGTGAGACCCATTTCAGATGCTAGAGAACAACAACCTAATAAACTCATGGGTTAAGTTTTTCTAGAAACTGATCATCTTCCTACCTTTCCAAAAGCCTTCCAGACTTCCAGACATGGACTAGGTTAAAATAAGGAATTCTGACTGCTGGTGCAACACCTAGTGCTTTATTGCTTCCATTACTCTTTCATTAGTAGCATTTAACACCAACTGAAATGACTGTATTTGTTTGTTTATTGCTGTTGCCATTAATACAATGTTAATTGTAAGAGGACAGGTCTTTAACTTGTTGTGTTCATCAGGTCAGTGCCTAGAACAATGCCTATCACATATACAATTCCTATTAATTTACTTTCCTTGCCTCAAGAGTGAACTTGGTGTTCTGTGGATGTGCATATTCAGTATTTACGTGTACTAACCACTGGTCCCATCACTTCATGGGGAATAGATGGGGAAACAGTGGAAACAGTGTCAGACTTTATTTTTGGGGGCTCCAAAATCACTGCAGATGGTGACTGCAGCCATGAAATTAAAAGACGCTTACTCCTTGGAAGGAAAGTTATGACCAACCTAGACAGCATATTGAAAAGCAGAGACATTACTTTGCCAACAAAGGTCCATCTAGTCAAGGCTATGGTTGTTCCTGTGGTCATGTATGGATGAGAGAGTTGGACTGTGAAGAAAGCTGAGCGCCGAAGAATTGATGCTTTTGAACTGTGGTGTTGGAGAAGACTCTTGCGAGTTCCTTGGACTGCAAGGAGATCCAACCAGTCCATTGTGAAGGAGATCAGCCCTGGGATTTCTTTGGAAGGAATGATGCTGAAGCTGAAACTCCAGTACTTTGGCCACCTCATGCGACAAGTTGACTCATTGGAAAAGACTCTGATGCTGGGAGGGATGGGGTCAGCAGAAGGGGACAACAGAGGATGAGATGGCTGGATGGCATCACTGACTCGATGGACATGAGTCTGAGTGAACTCCGGGAGTTGGTGATGGACAGGGAGGCCTGGCGTGCTGGGATTCATGGGGTCGCAAAGAGTCGGACAGGACTGAGCGACTGAACTGAACTGAACCACCCAGGTATATATACTCACTGAGTTACTCCCAACAAGCCCCCTGTGTGTGTGCATGCTAAGTCGCCTCAGTCATGTCCAACTCTTTGTGACCCTATGGACTGTAGCCTGCCAAGCTCCTCTGTCCATGGGATTCCCCAGGCAAGAATACTGGAGAAGGTTGCCATGCCCTCCCTCAGGAGATCTTCCCAATCCAGGAATCAAACTCCCATCTTTTGTCTCCTGCCTTAACACGAAGGTTCTTTACCATTAGCACCACCTGGGAAGCCCAACAAGTCCCTCAGGGAATTTTTAATGTCAGTACAGCTGGAAATGTATGCGATCAAGATTTCATTCTGAAGAAAACAGTGACCATCTCGATGAATAAGGAGTTTTTACAGCTTATTTTTTCCTACGGAATGTCTCCTACTTTAGTGAGTTGCTATAAACTCCTACCTCCCCTGACCCATTGGTACCTCCTGGGAGATGATCTCTGAGCTTTTGGAATGCTGTCTGATAAGAGTGTTTCTGTATGCCTGAGGCATTGGACCATGTTGTACCTATCTGACCACAGAAATTTAACCCAAATATGTGATTATGGTGAATACAAGATTTTGCTTTAGGAAGCGAATGTCTGAGTAGATAGAGGGAAGACAGAAGGATGCTGCATGCCTGCATTACTGACCCTAATAAAAACCCTGGTAACCAAGGCTGGGGTGAGATTCCCTGATTGAAAATACTCTGCATGTGTTATCTCACATTATTGCTGAGAGAATTAAATGCATCCCCATGGTTCTCTTCAGGATGAGAACGTTTGTGTCTGGTGTCTCCCAGACTTCACCCTATGTACCTTTCCCTCTGCTGATTCTACTCTATGGTTTAGTCTATAGACTCTGGATTGTCAATAAATAACAGCATAATTTTTTTTTTTAAATCATACTTACACATATACTGCCAAACACAAACATGTAAGAACATTCTTCAAAGAATTCAGATACAAGAGTCTGCCAAATTAAAAAACAAAAGGAAAACTATTTGGCTAATTCACCAATAGTAATTGCTAAGTCAAAAGAGACTGAAATCCATTGTGTATATGTACCACAGCTTTCTTATCCATTCATCTGCTGATGGGCATCTAGGTTGCTTCCATGTCCTGGCTATTATAAACAGTGCTGCGATGAACACTGGGGTACATGTGTCTCTTTCCCTTCTGGTTTCCTCAGTGTGTATGCCCAGCAGTGGGATTGCTGGATCATAAGGCAGTTCTATTTCCAGTTTTTTAAGGAATCTCCACACTGTTCTCCATAGTGGCTGTACTAGTTTGCATTCCCACCAACAGTGTAAGAGGGTTCCCTTTCCTCCACACCCTCTCCAACATTTATTATTTGTAGACTTTTGGATCGCAGCCATTCTGACTGGTGTGAAATGGTACCTCATAGTGGTCTTGATTTGCATTTCTCTGATAATGAGTGATGTTGAGCATCTTTTCATGTGTTTGTTAGCCATCTGTATGTCTTCTTTGGAGAAATGTCATCAGTTCTAATGAGGTGGATGAAACTGGAGCCTATTATACAGAGTGAAGTAAGCCAGAAGGAAAAACACCAATACAGTATACTAACGCATATATATGGAATTTAGAAAGATGATAACAATAACCCTGTGTACGAGACAGCAAAAGTGACACTGATGTATGGAACAGTCTTATGGACTCTGTGGGAGAGGGAGAGGGTGGGAAGATTTGGGAGAATGGCATTGAAACATGTAAAATATCACGTATGAAACGAGATGCCAGTCCAGGTTCAATGCACGATACTGGATGCTTGGGGCTAGTGCACTGGGACGACCCAGCGGGATGGTATGGGGAGGGAGGAGGGAGGAAGGTTCAGGATGGGGAGCACATGTATACCTGTGGTGGATTCATTTTGATATTTGGCAAAACTAATACAATTATGTAAAGTTTAAAAATAAAATAAAATTTAAAAAAAATAAATTCAGCATAAAAAAAAAAGAGACTGAAATCATATATTTAACTTATTGAGAGAAAATAAGTATCAGTACCAAAGACCACACATGCCTCAACTAAAGATCCCACATTCTGCAATGCAGACTGAAGATGCCCCATGCTGAAATGAAGACACAGCACAGCCAAATAAATAAATATTCTTTTAAAGAATAAGGACTAAAATAAAGACAATTTCAAATTTATGGCAAATAGATGGGGAAACAAAGGAAACAATGAGAGATTTTATTTTCTTGGGTTCCAAAATCACTGTAGATGGTGACTGCAGCCATGAAATTAAAAGACACTTGCTCCTTGGAAGAAAAGCTATGACCAATATAGACAGCATATTAAAAAGCAGAGCCATTACTTTGCCAACAAAGGTTCGTCTAGTCAAAGCTATGGTTTTTCCAATAGTCATGTATGGATGGGAGAGCTGGACCATAAGGAAAGTTGAGCACTGAAAAATTAATACTTTTGAACTGTGGTGTTGGAGAAGACTCTTCAGAGTCCCTTGGACTGCAAGGAGATCAAACCAATCAATCCTAAAGAAAATCAGTCCTGAATGTTCATTGCAAAGACTGATGCTGAAGCTCCAATACTTAGTCCACCTGATGCAAAGAACTGACTCCTTGGAAAAGACCCTGATTCTGGGAAAGATTGAAGGCAGGGGGAGAAGGGGATGACAGAGGATTAGATGGTTAGATGGCATCACCGACTCAATGGACATAAGATCGAGCAAGCCTCAGGAGGTGGTGATGGGCAGGGAAGCCTGGCGTGCTACATACAGTCCATGGGGTTGCAAACAGTCTGATACGACTGAGTGACTGAACAGAACTTCAAATAATTAAAATCAGAGTTTCCCATAAATCTTCCCTTCTTAAATAAACTTTTAAAAAATACTCCAGAAGGAGGACTATTAAGAAGACAGGAAAAATTTTTGGAAATGCAAGAAAAAAATAGTGAAAAACGAAAATTTAAAATATGTGATCAATACAAACAAATGCAGTGTGCCCATAGGCAGATTTAGTAGAAATAGGACTTAACTAAAATTTAGATTTTACCCTACACGTACCAGAGACATACGTAGACAAATGCAGAAACTGCTCAGTTTCTCTATTGGTAAGATAAAGATGTTCATAACTCTCTATCCCAAGGGTTGTCCTGAACATATGAGAGATTGTAGATGTGATTCCACTTAAAATCTAGAGAAAAGAAAGTGAAAGTTAAGTCACTCAGTCGTGTCTGACTCTTTGCAACCCCATGGACTGTAGCCCACCAGGCTCCTCCCTCCATGGGCTTCTCCAAGCAAGAGTACTGGAGTGGCTTGCCATTTCCTTCTCCAAAATCTAGAGGATACTGTAATTATTCAAATTAGCTATGCTACTTTGGTCAGTTTCTAAATGGGAGGGATATTACGTTGAACATTTAAACAACTACCATAAATAATTTTTGAACAAATTCTGAGGTGAAGGAAAGGGGCTCTCATTCTCAGCACTAGCAAATCTTAAAATGGAATAATAAACTGAAAATTCTCAATATTTTAACCTCAGGTGGTGCAAAACAGTGATCTACCAAATGGGTTAGAGAGAAAGAAAAGGGAAATAACACCATTGATAGAGTCAACAGAAATTTTTACCTTTCATCAAAAATTCAAAATACCATTTAAGCACTGGGATGACCCAGAGGGATGGTACGGGGAAGGAGTTGGGAGGGGGGTTCAGGATGGGGAACACATGTACACCCGTGGCAGATTCATGTTGATGTATGGCAAAACCTATACAATATTGTAAAGTAATTAGCCTCCAATTAAAATAAATAAATTTAAATTACAAAAATAAAAAGCTAAAACTTCCATTTTCCCCATTTTTGGTTTAATACATATTTTACATTTAAAACAAAATCACTATCCTGTGGAAATGAAAGTAAAATACAGTTTGTAAATAGCCTTTTGGATGTTCTAATAGTCATGACAAAACAGACATACTGAGGCATCTACTGTTGTTACTCTGGTAGCATTTTATGGTAAGCTCATAAATTAGGAGGGATATTTCAAAACAGGAAACCAGAGCATTGAACAGAAGCATCAGAAAGCATTAAGCAGTATCAGGCCCATTGCTTGAATTATTTACAGTGAAGAGATGGCTGTGTGTGTTTTTATCTGACTGAAATTAGAGATAAAGATGAGTGCTTAACTCTTTTATTTTATGTTATAAACCATACACTATGTAGTTGAGAATTTAAGAAGCTTAAAATTAATGTGTTGAGGAAGAGGGAAGGACACAACATTTTAATACCTAGTATACTGCAGAAACCTGAAATGTGTTAAAATTACACAATATTCTTACCATCTGTTCTGTTTACATAATATCAAATGGCATATCATTTTTTTTCATATTTGAAAATGCTCCCTCCCCCACAGTGAGTTCTTAAAGGCAAACAGAAAGAAAAGAGGTTTTTTCCCTTTAATTTTAGTGAAACTGTAGCTCCAATTGGATTCTTATAGCTTTACATGTGAAACTATTTACTGCATCTTTGTTTATAATAGGAAAAAACCAAAAGCTGAACAAAATGGCAAATGACTTAAGAGTCCATCAGAAGGATGTAAAGTATCAATACAATGACAGAAAGTGCATTCTTTAAGAAGGGTGAAATAATTCTGTACATTTTTCTTTGCAATGAATAAGTCAATAAGTGAAAAGAGAATTAGCAGAAGAAACCATATGTGTATTTTCAAACCTGAGTTTATACACTCTCAAACATATAAACTCAGGTTTCAAAAATACACGTATGATTTCTTGCTTTAGTTAATCACTTTCCTAGTATCCACTCACTATCTCTTTGCAACAGTATCTTAAATTTTATCTGGAAAACAGGGACAATGAGTAGCTTAAGTCCTTACTTATATCTTAGACTCCTTTCCTACTGTGATTCAAGACTTAATACAGAATGCATAAGGAAGATTCAATATGAAGATTTTTTCTGGGAATATTGGGAAGTTGGCTTTCTAATTTTGGCCAGATATATGCTTGACTATAAGTGTATGTAGCTCCTGGAGCTGTTAGTCACCACTTCATTCTCAAGAAGTGAAAGCCCACAAAGAACGGGACCAACCAAAGGAGCTAAGAAATACAGAAATAAAACAGTCTTGGACAATCCACTTGAGCCATGGACCCAGCCTCCCCTGAAGCCAGTTTGTGTTCCCCACTTTGCTCCTGCCACACCCTGTTCACAGATAAGTATGGCCATGGAGGACAGAATGAAGTAGAACAACAACAACAAAAAAAACAGAGATCACTTCAAGAAAATTAGAGATACCACGGGAACATTTCATGCAAAAATGGGCACAATTAAGGACAGAAATGGTATCGACATAACAGAAGCAGAAGATATCAAGAAGAGGTGGCAAGAATACACAGAAGAATTCTATTAAAAAGATCTTAATGACCCAGATAACCATGATAGTGGGGTCACTCACCTAGAGCCAGATATCCTGGAGTATGAAGTCAAGTAGGCCTTAGGAAGCATCACTATGAAGAAAGCTAGTGGAGATGATGGAATTCCAGTTGAGCTATTTCAAATCCTAAAAGATGCTGCTGTAAAGTGCTTCACTCAATATGGCACCGAATTTGGAATACTCAGCAGTGGCCACAGGACAGGAAAAGGTCAGTTTTCATTCCAATCCCAAAGAAAGGCAATGCCAAAGAATGTTCAAACTACCACACAATTGCACTCATCTCACATGCTAGCAAAGTAATGCTCAAAATTCTCCAAGCCAGGCTTCAGCAGTAGATGAACCGTGCACTTCCAGATGTTCAAGTTGGATTTAGAAAAGGCAGAAGAAACAGAGATCAAATTGCCAGCATCCGTTGGATTATTGAAAAAGCAAAAGAGTTCCAGAAAAACATCTTCTGCTTTACTGATTATGCCAAAGCCTTTGACTGTGTGGATCACAACAAACTGTGGAAAATTATTCAAAATATGGGAATACCAGACCCCCTTACCTGCCTCCTAAGAAATCTGTAGGCAGGTCAAGAAGCAGCAGTTAGAACTGGACATGGAACAACAGACTGTAGTCAAGGCTGTATATTTCACCCTGCTTATTTAACTTATATGCAGAATACATCATGCAAAATGCCAGACTGGATGAACCACAAGCTAGAATCAAGATTTCCAGGAGAACTATCATTATCCTCAGATATGCAGATGACACCATCCTCATGAGTGAAAATAAAGAGGAACTGAAGAGCCTCTTGATGAAAGTGAAAGAGAAGAGTGAAAAAGCTGGCTTAAACTCAATATTCAAAAAACTAAGATCATGGCATCTCTCCCATCACTTCATGGCCGATAGATGGGGAAACAATAGAAACATTGAGAAACTTTATTTTCTTGAGCTCAAAAATCACTGCAGATGATGACAACAGCCATGAAATTAAAAGATGCTTGCTCCTTGGAAGAAAAGCTATGACCAACCTAGACAGTATATTAAAAAGCAGAGACATTACTTTGCCGACAAAGGTCCATCTAGTCAAATCTATGGTTTTTCCAGTAGTCATGTATGGATCAGAGAGTTGGACTATAAAGAAAGCTGATTGCCAAAGAATTGATGCTTTTTAACTGTGGGGTTGGAGAAGACTCTTGAGAGTCCCATGGACTGTAAGGAGATCAAACCAGTCCATCTGAAGAGAAATCAGTCCTGACTATTCAGTGGAAGGACTGATGCTGAAGCTGCAACTCCAATATTTTGGCCACCTGATGAGAGGAACTGACTCATTGGAATGGACCCTGATCCTGAGGAAGACTGAAGGCAGGAGAAATGGATGACAGAGGAGAGATGGTTGGATGGCATCATCAACTCAACTCAAAGGGACATGAGTTTGAGCAAGCTCCGGGAGTTAGTGGTGGACAGGGAAGCCTGGCATGCTGCAATCCATTAGGTCACAAAGAGTTGGACACAACTGAATGACTGAACTGAACTTGTGATACGGACACCGGGTAAGAAGAAAGTCTTCTTTCCCCATTCAGCCTTCTCTAACACCACCCAGGCTGGTAGGAGAGGGTTTTTTCATTTTAGTCTAGTAAGGGTTTGTCTAGGCTCACATTGATAGCATTGAGAGAGGGGCTGCACAATTTTATGTGGCCTTTGAATGAGGTAGGGCAATAATCGTCTAAGTATTTTCTTTCTAGAGATACCAAGGGAACATTTCATGCAAAGATGGGCTGGATAAAGGACAGACATTGTATGGACCTAACAGAAGCATAAGATATTAAAGAAGAGGTGGCAAGAATACACAGAAGAACTTTACAAAAAAGAGCTTCATGACCCAGATAATCATGATGGTGTGATAACTCTCCTAGAGCCAGACATTCTGGAATGTGAAGTCAAGTGGGCCTTAGAAAGGATCACTACAAACAAAGCTAGTGGAGGTGATGGAATTCCAGTTGAGCTATTTCAAATCCTGAAAGATGATGCTGTG
>NW_011495049.1:220994-221542 GCF_000754665.1 Bison bison bison
GAATTGATGCTTTTGAACTGTGGTGTTGGAGAAGACTCTTGCAAGTCCCTTGGATTGCAAGGAGATCCAACCAGTCCATCCTAAAGGAGACCAGTCCTGGGTGTTCACTGGAAGGACTGACGCTGAGGCTAAAACTCCAGTACTTTGGCCACCTCATACAAAGAGCTGACTCATTGGAAAAGACTCTGATGCTGGGAGGGATTGGGGGCAGGAGAAGGGGATGACAGAGGATGAGATGGCTGGGTGGAATCACTGACTCGATGCACATGAGTTTGGGTGAACTCCGGGAGTTGGTTACAGACAGGGAGGCCTGGTTTGCTGCAATTCATGGGGTTGCAAAGAGTTGGACAGGACTGAGTGACTGAACTGAACTGATTTTCTTTCTTATTGCTGCTGCTGCTGCTGCTAAGTCACTTCAGTCGTGTCCGACTCTGTGCGACCCCACAGACAGCAGCCCACCAGGTTCTTCCGTCCCTGGGATTATACAGGCCAGAACACTGGAGTGGGTTGTCATTTCCTTCTGCAATGCATGAAAGTGAAAAGTGAAA
>NW_011495049.1:221642-222766 GCF_000754665.1 Bison bison bison
TCACTCTCCTAGAGCCAGACATTCTGGAATGTGAAGTCAAGTGGGCCTTAGAAAGGATCACTACAAACAAAGCTAGTGGAGGTGATGGAATTCCAGTTGAGCTATTTCAAATCCTGAAAGATGATGCTGTGAAAGTGCTGCAGTCACTATGCCAGCAAATATGGAAAACTCAGCAGTGGCCACAGGACTGGAAAAGGTCAGTTTTCATTCCAATCCCAAAGAAAAGCAATGCCAAAGAATGCTCAAACTACCACACAATTGCACTCATCTCACATGCTAGTAAAGTAATGTTCAAAATTCTCCAAGCCAGGCTTCAGTAGTACATGAACCGTGAACTTCCAGATGTTCAAGCTGATTTTAGAAAAGGCAGAGGAACCAGAGATCAAATTGCCAACATCCACTAGATCATGGAAAAAGTGAGAGAGTTCCAGAAAAACATCTGCTTCTGCTTTATTGACTATGCCAAAGCCTTTGACTATGCAGATCACAATAAACTGTGGAAAATTCTGAAAGAGATGGGAATACCAGACCACCTGACCTGCCTCTTGAGAAACCTATATGCAGGTCAGGAAGCAACAGTTAAAACTGGACATGGAACCACAGACTGGTTCCAAATAGGAAAAGGAGTGTGTTTTATACAGTCAAGGCTGTATATTGTCACCCTGCTTATTTAACTTCTATGCAGAGTACATCATGAGAAACGCTGGGCTGAAAGAAGCACAAGCTGGAATCCAGATTGCCGGGAGAAATATCAATAACTTCAGCTATGCAGATGACAGCACCCTTATAGCAGAAAGTGAAGAGGAACTAAAAAGCCTCTTGATGAAAGTGAAAGAGGAGAGTGAAAAAGTTGGCTTAAAACTCAAAATTCAGAAAACGAAGATCATGGCATCTGGTCCCTTCACTTCATGGCAAATAGATGGGGAAACAGTGGAAACAGTGTCAGACTTTATTTTGGGGGGCTCCAAAATCACTGCAGATGGTGATTGCAGCCAAAAAATTAAAAGATGCTTACTCCTTGGAAGGAAAGTTATGACCAACCTCGATAGCATATTAAAAAGCAGAAACATTGCTTTGCCAACAAAGGTCCGTCTAGACAAAGCTATGGTTTTTCCAGTGGTCAT
>NW_011495049.1:222866-233695 GCF_000754665.1 Bison bison bison
TGATTTTCTTTCTTATTGCTGCTGCTGCTGCTGCTAAGTCACTTCAGTCGTGTCCGACTCTGTGCGACCCCACAGACAGCAGCCCACCAGGTTCTTCCGTCCCTGGGATTATACAGGCCAGAACACTGGAGTGGGTTGTCATTTCCTTCTGCAATGCATGAAAGTGAAAAGTGAAAAGTGAAAGTGACTAGGCTAACCCTTTTTGGCTTTTGGCTGGAGAGAACAGGAATTTCTTGGGGTTTTTTGGTCCCCACTCATTGGAATTTCTGGGTCGCTGTCTTCCAGCACTCCAATCTGTGATGTTAGACCAAAAGGAAACTGAGAGAATGGCAGCTCCTTTCCCTGGAGTCTCCTAGTCGGTGTACCTTCTTTCCTCCTTTCAGAGTCTTCTTACATTGTTACAGACATGTAATGTTTTGGCTCTTTAGCTATATTTAGCAGGAGGACAGGTAAAAATTGCATCTATATCTTGAAGTAAAAGTCCCCACTTCATGTGGTTTTTACTTCATCTAAATTTGCTGGGGCTGTCTATATTGCCCAGTGTATTGTCTAAAGTCTTCATGATTTTTCCATGGGTGTATGGTGAGTCGCTTCAGTCATGTCTGACTCTTTGAGATCCTATGGACTGTAGTTCACCAGGCTTCTCTGTCCATGGGCTTTCCCAGGCATGAATACTAGAGTGGGTCACCATGCCCTCCTCCAAGAGATCTTTCCAACTCAGGGATCAAATCTGCATCTCTTACATCTCCTAAACTGGCAGGTAGGTTCTTTACCCCAAGCACCACCTGGAAAGTCCATAACTTAAGTGAAGTGTGTATTCTTTTATTGTTGGCTAGAGTCCATTCATATCAATTAACCCAATTTCACTTGGACTTTTGTTTACATCTATAGTCTTACAAAACGTTATCTAATGATGTGACACACAGACTCTTTCAATCAAAAATAGGGCTTCTAACAACCTAAATTAACGTCAAAAATAAACAGATAAAGATGATATGGTGCTATACGTACTATGGACTATTACTCAGCCATAAAAAAGAATGAAATAATGCCATTAGCAACAACATGGATGGACCTAGAAATCATCATATGAAGTCAGACAGAGAAAAATATATATTACTTATTTGTGGAATCTAAAAACAATGATACGAATGAACTTGTTTACAAAACAGAAACAGACAAGACATAGAAAACAATCTTATGGTTACTAAAGGGGAAAGGCAGGGGTGGGAAGGGATAAAGTAGAAGTCTGGGATTAATAAATACACGCTACTACATAAAATATTTATATATATATATATAAAATAATTAAACTAGGACCTACTATATAGCACAGGAAGCTATATTCAATGTCTTATAATAAATTATGGTGGAAAACAATCTGAAAAATAATATATATATGTATGCACATGTATGTATAACTGAATCACTTCGCTGTATACCTGAAACTAACACAACACTGAAAATCAACCATACTTAAAAAAAAATTGAAAAAAAAGCAAGGTTTCCAAGAATTTTAAGGGTGTTGTCCCTTAAGAATGGATTACGGTAGAGAAGTTTTTATCCGGAAGACAAGTGGATATACCTTTTGTCTACTGCAATGAACGCCATTAATCTTCAAAGGAGATGCATAAAAAACCTTGAAGAAAATCATATAAGCAGTGTCATAGATATTCCAGCTCAGAAAAAAGGGAACAAAAATATTACAAAAACAGAAAAAATCCTGTGGAACTCCAAACTTTTACAAGCCAGAAATAGGTTGAGGAATCTACTTAACTGAAATCCTGTGCTGCTTTTCATAGCCAAGGAAGGGTGATTCAAAGTCAAACAGGAGGGAAGGTGACAGGGCAAATCTTTGAAAGAATGACACAACATAAATGGATGAGAATCAGATGGGCCCAAGATGGCAGAAAAGTCAAGTTCAAATAGACCTTGATCCTCAGTATGAGCTCATTGTAACATGTCAACAATATAAATGACACATCCATAAGCACCATGACAGTTCCAAAGCTGACCATCAAAGACCAAAAAGTGGGCGTGGTCCAATTCTTAGAAATCTCCACTCCTTCCCCAAAATGGTTGGGATAATCCTCCCACTTATTAGCCTATGAAATTACTCAGCCCATAAAAGCTAACAAGACCACATTTCCAGGTTGCACTCACCTCTGAGATGGCCCATATTCTGTGGAGTATGTTTCTCTCTAAAGTAAACCCACTGTTAACCTACCACTTTGTCTCTTACTGAATTCTTTCTGCATTGAGACATCAAGAGCCTGAGCTTCATTAGGTCATAAAACTAGGTCTGTGATCTCACTTGAAAGACCATGTGTTTTGGCTGGGTTTGAGCCCCAGCCATGTGGGTTAGAGTTTCAAACTGGATTTTTGCTTGATAGGAATCCCAGCCATGTGGGTTCAAGTCCCAAGCAGGGTTTTGACCAGGTTTGAATCCCAGCCTTGTGGGTTCAAATCTCAATCTGAAAAAAAATGGTTTCAAGACAGCAAAGTGTAATCTACCAAGAAGCACCAAGAATTCTGAGAGTGGAGTAAAGGCCTGGAGAATCATTTCTAGCAAGCAATCGGGATTTCTTGAATTTTTTTTTTTTTTTTTTTGAGAATTGCTATGAATCTGTGATTCTTTTGTGCTTCTTATTTTCTCTTTCCTGGGACAAGAATGTCTTTAGTGGTCATCCTCTACCTTAGGTATACTTGTATGTTGAGTATGGAGGAGCAGCTCTCTTTACTCCACAGGCCTGCAAGTTCAAAGGAACTTGACTCTAGGTATAGCAAGTAAAATATTGCGTGCAAGAAAACTCATTTATGCCTAGACTTGATTGAGAGGAGCTAACACTAGAGGTCATCTAATGCTGTGATGGAATGAGACTTAGGCTTCCCTGAATGCTCCCTTGGTAAAGAATCCACCTGCAATGCAGGAGGCCCTGGTTCGATCTCTGGGTCGTGAAGATCCACTAGAGAAGGGATAGGCTACCCCCTCCAGTATTCCTGAGCTTCCCTCGTGGCTCAGCCTGCAATGTGGGAAAACTGGGTTTGATTCCGGGGTTGGGAGGATCCCCTGGAGAAGGGAAAGGCTACCCACTCCAGTATTCTGGCCTAGAGAATTCCATATAGTCCATGGGGTTGCAAAGAGTTGGACACAACTGAGCGACTAAGAGAGATAGAGAGGAAGAATAGGAGGGTGTGAATGTATTTTGCAGAGAAGGCAATGGCACCCCACTCCAGTACTCTTGCTGGAAAATCCCATGGATGGAGGAGATTGGTAGG
Source organism: Bison bison bison (assembly GCF_000754665.1). Taxonomy (NCBI): domain Eukaryota; kingdom Metazoa; phylum Chordata; class Mammalia; order Artiodactyla; family Bovidae; genus Bison; species Bison bison. Next base: position 226,146 of record NW_011495049.1, read on the forward strand.
CTGCAGTCCTTGGGGTCACTAAGAGTCAGACATGACTGAGCGACTTCACTTTCACTTTTCACTTTCATGCACTGGAAAAGGAAATGGCAACCCACTCCAGTGGTCTTGCCTGGAGAATCCCAGGGATGGGGGAGCCTGGTGGGCTGCCGTCTATGGGGTCGCACAGAGTCGGACACGACTGAAGTGACTTAGCAGCAATGTATTTTGCAAGTGGTGAGGTGGGGGGAGGAGTTGAACCATTTGAGCTGGAGGGTAAACTCTCATAACCAACATGCCAGATGACTACCAAACTGTGGTCTATTTCTCTCCTTCCTCTCCCTACCCACTCGCCCTTCCCTCGACTCTCTCCTTTTTCCTCTCTCCTTTTTCCTCTCTCCTTCTCCCTCAGATCCTATTCTATGGAAGAAGCTTTGTTATGAGCAGCCTTCATAAGAGTCCCATAAGGTAAGCAAATGAAGCCTCCTGCCAATGACCAGGTAAGTGAGTTTGGAAGAGGCTCTTTCAGATCCTTCAGAGAGGCTGCAGCCTCAGTTAACAGCTCAACTGCAGGCTCATGAGAGAAGCTGAGCCAGAATGACTCAGCTAACCTGGTCCTAGATTCCCAAATCTAAGAAACTGAAATAAAAAATCTTGTTGTTTGCACCAGCCAAATTGTAGGTTATGTGTTACATACAGCAATAAGTAGATAATACTCCAAACTTTCTCAATTTACATAACCAGAATAGTTTGCAAAGAAGGCATGAATTTTATCTACATATTTATTTCCATGATATTATTCTTACAAATGCATTAAAAATGTGAATCGGTCTCACCAACTGTTACTACATATATAAGTATTGTTGCTCCTTGAGCGAAAGGCAAGTTTTTCATCATGTGGTGGCATAATTCTTTGGGTAGGACATGTGATTACAGCAAAATTCTTGATAGTATTATAATTTATGTGCCAAACTTTGCTGTGCTTCTCGTTGGCCTTTGGGGGAACTGGTGACTGACTAGAGAGAGGAGTTGTTCTCTCAATTCACTGTTGCCATGTGACATGGAGCATGGGTTTTGTCTTACTATCTTATACTGCTGCACATTAACTCTCAACTGACATGCTAAGCTCAGTAGAAATCAGGTACCCTTATATGCAGTCACTCGTCTGCTTTTGTTGACAAGTACTAATTTGGGTTTGTGTAAGATGACCCATTCAAAGCAGCCCTCATAGGATAACAAGGTGATTTAAATGGGATTTGTTTGAAACAAATCCTTGGTTTCTAATCAGTATGTGGTTTCGTATGACATGGTTTACAGAATTTCTTACTTTTATCCTCCACCACTTTTTTTTTCCTTGTTTGCAATCATAACAAGTACTACAGCATATTGTAGAGTTTAGAAATAATTCTGGTATCTTTATAGGGTTTAAGGAAAAGGTGTTTTTTCCCCCTTACTTTTGCTTTAAAAAAGTAGAGATTGTTACCGTTATGCCTTGTGCACTTTGATTAAAACTTTAAAGCCTAAACTAAGTCATCTTTCTGGCAGATATTTCAACAAACTCTTTTAATGTTCAGCTTGGCAGCATATGTTTTATGGACATACACCGCCCTCTATAAAGATGTGGTGATTATGTGTCTAGGGACAGAGGAATTGAAGCCCTCTCTGTAAAGCATATACACTGAGAAAATATGTCATTAATTGAACATTCTATCACCTATTTAAGAAAAAAAATAGACTGTCAGATATTCAATGTTTTTGTTCCTACTTACACTTTCTGTCCTTGTACCTTTAATAGAACTATTTCATCTTCTGCTTTGTGTCTTTCTCCAAATCTGTCTTTTGTGCCATTTATATTCAGAATAGATATGAAATGAACTTATAAATCACTTATTATTTTTTTGCTGGGTACCTTTCTGAGATGTTATGTATTAGCTTATCACACACTAAAAGGGTTCTACAATCATAAAAAAAAAAGTGCCTGTTCAGTTGAGATTTCAGAAAGCAACAGGGGCAGTTCTTCTAGATATTAGAAACAAGGTGCTTGATTATATTTTCATATGTAATTATACAACTACTACAATTGTTTCAAATTTTATTGTTACCTAAAAAACTTTATACCACCAGAATGAACATCTTTCTCTATTTCTTCTGGACTCCTGAGCTCTCTTGGGAAATATAGCCATCTCTTTTTCTATTGCATATAGTGTTCAATACAGAAACTTGTCAGGTGGATGTCAAAAAACTTAGAGCATTCTGAGATGGTACAGATTTGCTCTTCCATTCAAAGTAATACTGTGAAATGACAGAAGCAGAGGGAGATAAGTCTCCTCCTGGTCAGAGTAGATTTCAAGGTAATGTTGACAGTTTTCATTCCATATTTTTCCACATCTGATTCTCTTCCAGATATTTCCCAAATCAGATAGAAATGACCATGAAAAAGCACATATTAATAATCAAACTATACCATGCTACTAAGTCACTTCAGTCGTGTCCGACTCTGTGTGACCCCATAGATGGCAGCCCATCAGGCTCCCCGTCCCTGGGATTCTCCAGGCAAGAATACTGGAGTGGGTTGCCATTTCCTTCTCCAATGCATGAAAGTGAAAAGTAAAAGTGAAGTTGCTCAGTCATGTCCGACTCTTCACGACCCCATGGACTTCAGCCCACCAGGCTCCTCCGTCCATGGGATTTGCCAGGAAAGAGTACTGGAGTGGGGTGCCATCGCCTTGTACAAACTATACCATAAGGAATTATAAATAAGTCCATAAATCTGATCCAAATCTATTCTTCATGTTCTGAATACAATCTAATAATACATTTAGTGTACTGTACATGTTTAAAAAACACATAGTAATGTTAATAAAAGGAAAAGAATTTCTAATACCCAGAAAAAGCATCTTTAATATATATGCTCACTCTCCCATCTTATCAAATTATCTGTAGTAAAAGATCAGTGATTTTTAGTTTAATTTTAATTTTCAATTCATTGTATATGTATTTTAGTAAGAATATAATTTTAAAACAATTAATTGTAACACAAAATACAAGGAAAATGCAGAAAATACAAAATTTTAGATCAGGCAGATATCAAGGTAATATCCAATATAAAGTTTCTAAACACTGTCTCTCAATTTCTATAAGTTGCAACCTCTTAAAGAACTGGTGGAGTAGCCCTGGTACCCAGGAGACACTTTGAACAGAGGGGCTATAACTGATCTAAAAGGATGACCCAAGGCAGTCCTAGGGCAGGTGATAAGGTGCAGATAGTACCTATCTCTTCTCCAGTATCTACTTTTGCCATGGATTTTTCTATGAAAAGAAAAGTTACTTCTACTTAGCTTTTGTTTCAGATAAATGGAGTTGCCTTCCATTATTCATTTGAAATAAATGTTTAATGATAAGCTACATTTTTTAAAAATGGGAAGAGCAGAGTAAAAAGACCCTGAGGTCACCTCCTCTCACAAGTACACCAAAATAACAACTGTCTGCAGAACAACCATGAATGCAAATGACTGAAACCTAACACAAATGACCTTCTACAACTAAAGACTCCAGGAAGGAACCACAGCGAGACAGGTAGGAGAGGTAGACTTGCCATATATCAAATCATATACCCTCCACCCCGACCCCAGGTCTCTGACCCACAGACTGGAGAGTAATTCTATTGCAGAGGTTCTCCCATAGGAGTGAGAGTTCTGAGCCCCATGTTAAGCTCTTCAGTCTGGAGCGGTGTTCAGCACCAGGAAGATGAGACCTCAAAGCATTTGGCTTCAAAGGACAGTGGGGCATAAGTATAGAAGCCCCACAGGACTGGGGGAAATACAGATTTCATCATTAAATGGTGCACACAAAGTTTCACATGCAGTGAGACCCGAGGTAGAAGCAGTAATTTCACAGTAGGTGCCTGGGTCAGACCTACCTGTGGACTTAGAGAGTCTCCTGGGTGGATAAGGAGGAGGTTGTGGCTTAGCCTGGGGATATAAAGATTGGTGGCAGACATTCTGGGGAACATTCAGTCTGGTGAACACTGCTGCTGCTGCAGACTATCTGGAACTGCCCCAAAGCCTGCAGGCACCAGTGCTAGGACATTTCAGGCTAAACAACTGGGCAGGGACCCAGTATAACCCATTAATAAACAGGCTGCCTAAGGGCCACAAGACAACCTAGACTCAGCTCCACCAACCAGGGGGCGGGTACCAGCTCCTCCCACCAGGAAGCCTGCAAAAGCCTCTAGACCAGCCTCACCCAGCAGGGGGCAGACACCAGATGCAAGAAGACTCTAGACCCTCTATCCTGGGAGAAGCTGGGCCCTGGTCTTGCACACTAACAGGCCAACTCAACCTTTGGGAAACCATGGACCCAATACCCAACTGTGTCAGCCTCCTACCACCAACAATCTAAAATGAGATCTAGAATTCCTGTACCCTACATCCAGACTCCAGGAACCAGTACCACCTGTGAGCATAATCGACACTGAGCTTAGGATCTGGCTTCACCTGTCACTGGATGGACAACAGACCCAGAGTCCTCAAGACCCTGACTCCACTCAGCAGGGAGCTAGCACTAGCCCCAGGACCCACCAGGGTTCCATAATCAGTGCCTCCTGACCAGACTTCCTTTAACAGCAACCAGCAGCATCCATACAAGACCTGGTAACCAACAAGACTAAGGGCAAACTACAGGACTGCCCACATAGTCATCCACCATAACAAAAAGACCACAGAGCCCTCATAGGGGGAAGCCCTAGAACATACAGCTTGGGTGATGAGAGGGGAATGTACTGCTGGGACACACAGGATTCTTGCTATAGAGATACAGTTCTCCAAGACAGAGAAATGTAACTAACCTACCACACACAGAAAAATACAAATAGCAGTTTCAAGAAAATGAGGTGGAAGAGGAACATGTTCCAGAGTAAGGAACAAATTAATGCCCCATAAGAATGAAGCGAAGTGGAGACAGGCAAAATATCCAAGAAAAAAATCAGGATAGTGATCATAAAGAGGATCAAAGAACTTGGGAGGAGAATAGATGCACAGGGAAAGATATAGAAAAGATCACCAGTAAGGCAAATACAAAGGTAACAAACCATCCACACAGGAGGATAGAAAGGAATTTAAAAGAGAAAAGCAGTAAAATCATCTATATCAACAACAAGCAGTTAAGGGGTACATAAAACAATTACATATAAAATAAACTGCCAAACACTTTTTTGTAGTCATAGAGGGAGAAGACCACAAATACAGAGTTTTAAAATTCATGTGAAATTAAAATTAAATATATATATATATATATATACACACACATACATACACACACACACATATTCCCTGGTAGCTGAGTGGTGAAGAACCTGCCTGCCAACGCCCAGGACATGAGCTCAATTCCCGGGTAAGAAAGACTCCCTGGAGAAGGAAACGGCAACCCACTCCAGGATTCTTGGCTGGGAAATTTCACAGACAGAAGGAGCATGGCAGGTTATAGTCCAAGGAGTTACAAAAGAGACAAACAGAATTTAGCAACTGAACAACACACGCATATGTATATACACATGGAAAACTCAGCAGTAGCCACAGGACTGGAAAAGGTCAGTTTTCATTCCAGTCCCAAAGAAAGGCAATGCCAAAGAATGCTCAAACTACCACATAATTGCACTCATCTCACACACTAGTAAAGTAATGCTCAAAATTCTCCAAGCCAGGCTTCAGCAGTACATGAACCGTGAAATTCCAGATGTTCCAGCTGATTTTAGAAAAGGCAGAGGAACCAGAGATCAAATTGCCAACATCCACTGGATTATCGAAAAAGCAAGAGAGTTCCAGAAAAACATCTATTTCTGATTTATTGACTATGCCAAAGCCTTTGACTGTGTGAATCACAATAAACTGTGGAAAATTCTGAAAGAGATGGGAATACCAGACCACCTGACCTACCTCTTGAGAAATATGTCAGGAAGCAAAGGTGAGAACTGGACATGGAACACAGACCGGTCCCGAATAGGAAAAGGAGTACGTCAAGGCAATATATTGTCACCCTGCTTATGTAACTTATATGCAGAGTACATCATGAGAAATGCTGGGCTGGATGAAGCACAAGCTGGAATCAAGATTGCCAGGAGAAATATCAATAACCTCAGATATGCAGATGACACCACCCTTATGGCAGAAAGTGAAGAGGAACTCAAAAGCCTCTTGATGAAAGTGAAAGAGGAGAGTGAAAAAGTTGGCTTAAAGCTCAACATTCAGAAAACTAAGATCATGGCATCCGGTCCATCACTTCATAGAAAATACATGGGGAAACAATGGAAACAGTGGGTGACTTTATTTTGAGGGGACTCCAAAATCACTGCAGATGGTGCCTGCAGCCATGAAATTAAAAGATGCTTAATCCTTGGAAGGAAAGCTATGACCAACACAGACAGCATATTAAAAAGCAGAGACATTACTTTGCCAACAAAGGTCCATCTATTCAAGGCTATGGTTTTTCCAGTAGTCAGGTATGGATGTGAGAGATGGACTATAAAGAAATCTGAGTGCCGAAGAATTGATGCTTTTGAACTATGGTGTTGGAGACGACTCTTGAGAGTCCCTTGGACTGCAAGGAGATCCAACCAGTCCATTCTAAAGGAGATCAGTCCTGGGTGTTCACTGGAAGGACTGATGTTGAAGCTGAAACTCCAGTACTTTGGCCACCTGATGTGAAGAGTTGACTCATTTGAAAAGACCCTGATGGTGGGAGGGATTGAGGGCAGGAGGAGAAGGGGATGACAGAGAATGAGATGGCTGAATGGTATCACTGACTCGATGGACGTGAGTCTGAGTGAACTCCGGGAGTTGGTGATGGACAGGGAGGCCTGGTGTGCTGTGATTCATGGGTTCTCAAAGAGTCGGACATGACTGATTTACTGAACTGAATTGAACATATATATATACATACATATATACATATATGTGTGTGTGTATATATATATATATATGTATGTGTGTGTATATGTGTGTGTGTATATATATATATGTATATGCGTGTATATATATATATATATTTGTATAGCAGACTGTATATTTTAGTCTGTTATTATAGTCTGCTGTATCGTCTGCTATTCAAAAACCTCAAGGTAACAACACATCTAAAATCTATAATCAGATTAGATCAGATCAGTAGCTCAGTTGTGTCTGACTCTTTGCGACCCCATGAATCCTAGCACGCCAGGCCTCCCTGTCCATCACCAACTCCCAGAGTTCACTCAGACTCACATCCATCGAGTCAGTGATGCCATCCAGCCATCTCATTCTCTGTCGTCCCCTTCTCTTCTTGCCCCCAATCCCTCCCAGTATCAGAGTCTTTTCCAATGAATCAACTCTTCCCATGAGGTGGCCAAAGTACTGGAGTTTCAGCTTTAGCGTCATTCCCTCCAAAGAAATCCCAGGGCTGACCTCCTTCAGAATGGACTGGTTGGATCTCCTTGCAGTCCAAGGAACTCGCAAGAGTCTTCTCCAACACCACAGTTCAAAAGCATCAATTCTTTGGCGCTCAGCCTTCTTCACAGTCCAACTCTCACATCCATACATGACCAC
>NW_011495049.1:234889-236055 GCF_000754665.1 Bison bison bison
TGACTGTATAGAGCTTCTCCATCTTTGGCTGCAAAGAATATAATCAATCTGATTTCGGTGTTGACCATCTGGTGATGTCCATGTGTAGAGTCTTCTCTTGTGTTGTTGGAAGAGGGTGTTTGTTATGACCAGTGCATTTTCTTGGCAAAACTCTATTAGTCTTTGCCCTGCTTCATCCCGTATTCCAAGGCCAAATTTGCCTGTTACTCCAGGTGTTTCTTGACTTCCTACTTTTGCATTCCAGTCCCCTGTAATGAAAAAGACATCCTTTTTGGGTGTTAGTTCTAAAAGGTCCTGTAGGTCTTCATAGAACCGTTCAACTTCAGCTTCTTCAGCGTTACTGGTTGGGGCATAGGCTTGGATTACAGTGATATTGAATGGTTTGCCTTGGAAATGAACAGAGATCATTCTGTCATTTTTGAGATTGCATCCAAGTACTGCATTTCAGACTCTTTTGTTGACCGTGATGGCCACTCCATTTCTTCTGAGGGATTCCTGCCCGCAGTAGTAGATATAATGGTCATCTGAGTTAAATTCACCCATTCCAGTCCATTTCAGTTCGCTGACTCCTAGAATGTTGACATTCACTCTTGCCATCTCTTGTTTGACCACTTCCAATTTGCCTTGATTCATGGACCTGACATTCCAGGTTCCTATGCAATATTGCTCTTTACAGCATCAGACCTTTCTTCTATCACCAGTCACACCCACAGCTGGGTATTGTTTTTGCTTTGGCTCCATCCCTTCATTCTTTCTGGAGTTATTTCTCCACTGATCTCCAGTAGCATATTGGGCACCTACTGACCTGGGGAGTTTCTCTTTCAGTATCCTATCATTTTGCCTTTTCATACTGTTCATGGGGTTCTCAAGGCAAGAATACTGAAGTGGTTTGCCATTCCCTTCTCCAGTGGACCACATTCTGTCAGATCTCTCCACCATGACCCACCCATCTTGGGTATAACCCATGGGCATAGCTTAGTTTCATTGAGTTAGAGAAGGCTGTGGTCCTAGTGTGATTAGATTGACTAGTTTTCTGTGAGTATGGTTTCAGTGTGCTTGCCCTCTGATGCCCTCTTGCAACACCTACCATCTTACTTGGGTTTCTCTTACCTTGGGCATGGTGTATCTCTTCATGGCTGCTCCAGCAAAGCGCAGCCATTGCTCCT
>NW_011495049.1:236155-236726 GCF_000754665.1 Bison bison bison
AAAAAAAAAAAAAAAGCAAGACCCAAATATATGCTGCCTACAAGGAACTCGCTATAGATCTAAAGACACATACAGTGTCTTTAGAAAGTGTCATTGAAAGTGAGAGGATAGAAAAAGGTATTCCAAACATAGGGAAAAAAATGCTGGAGTAGCAATACTTATATGAGACAAAACAGCCTTTATTTTTTTTTATTTTTATTTTTTGAGGGAGCACTTGCTGAAGATTTATTTAGCTTATTTAATGAAAAAAGCAGCAAGATGATACAGCTGGCCCAAAAGAGAATTAGAGAAAACAGCCTTTAAAATAAAGACTATTACAAAAGAAAAGGGACACTACATACGATCATGGGCATCAATCCAAGAAAAAGATACAACAATTGTAAATATATATGCACCCAACACAGGAGCTCCTCAATATATAAGGCAAACATTAACAGACATAAAAGGAGAAACTTACAAAAACACAGTAATAATGGGGACTTTAACAGCCCATTTACCTCAGTGGACAGACTGAGTGACTAAGCATGCACACAGAGCACTTCATCCAAAAGCAACAGAAAACACATTCTTT
>NW_011495049.1:236826-245706 GCF_000754665.1 Bison bison bison
CTTTAAAAACAATTAACAAAATGGAAATCAAAAAATATATATCAATAATTACCTTAAATTTAAACAAACCAAATGCTCCAAACAAAAGACAGAGACTTTCAGAATATATTAAAAAAAAAAAAAAAAAGCAAGACCCAAATATATGCTGCCTACAAGGAACTCGCTATAGATCTAAAGACACATACAGTGTCTTTAGAAAGTGTCATTGAAAGTGAGAGGATAGAAAAAGGTATTCCAAACATAGGGAAAAAAATGCTGGAGTAGCAATACTTATATGAGATAAAACAGCCTTTAAAATAAAGACTATTACAAAAGAAAAGGGACACTACATACGATCATGGGCATCAATCCAAGAAAAAGATACAACAATTGTAAATATATATGCACCCAACACAGGAGCTCCTCAATATATAAGGCAAACATTAACAGACATAAAAGGAGAAACTTACAAAAACACAGTAATAATGGGGACTTTAACAGCCCATTTACCTCAATGGACAGACTGAGTGACTAAGCATGCACACAGAGCACTTCATCCAAAAGCAACAGAAAACACATTCTTTTCACGTGCACATGGAACAGTCTGCAAAACACATTATGTGCTAGGCCACAAAGCAAGCCTCAGGAAATTTAAGGAAAGTGATGTCATATCAAACATCTTTTCTGACAACAATGCTACAAAATCAGCAATCAAATATAAGAAATACACTGCAAAAAGCACAAACACATGGAGACTAAACAATACGCTACTAAACAACAAATGGATCACTGGAGGAAATAAAAAACACCCACAGACAAATGAAAATGAAAACATGACAATCCAAAACCTATGGGATGCAGGAAAAGCAGCTCTACATGGGAATTTCATAGTGACACATGATTACTTCAGGAAACAGGAAAAATCTCAACCAACCAACCTAAATTTATACCTAAAGCAACCAGAGAAAGAAGAGCAAAGCCAAAAATTAGTAGAAGGAAAGAAATCATAAATATCTGAGCAGAAATAGATGAAATAGAGGCTAAAAAAAAAATAGAAAAGATCAATGGATCTAAAAGCTGGTTCTTTGAGAAGATATATCTAAAATTATATACCATTAGCAAGACTCATCAACCAAACAAGGTAAAGGGCCCAAACCAATAAAATCAAAAATGAAAAAGAAGACAAAATCAAAACCATGTAAATATAAAGGATCATAAAAGACTACCATGAACAACTACAATGCCAATAAAATGGACAACCTAGAGGAAAATCTAAGAAAGAAGCAATCTCCCAAGACTAAACAAAGAAGAAATAAACTATGTACAGAACAATTACCAATACTAAAATTGAATCGATAATTTAAAAACTTCCAACAAAAAGAATTTCGGAACCAGATGACTTCAAGAGGAATCCTGCCAAATCTTTACATAAGAGTTAACATGCACTTTTCTGAAACTACTACAAAAAACCACAGTGGAAGAAATATGTAAAAATCATTCTATAGGCCAGCATCACCCTGATACCAAAAGCAGGCAAAGATATATTTAGAACACACATATAAAACTTACAGACCAGTATCATTGATAATGACAGATGCAAAAGTTACCAAAAAATACTAGCAAACTGAATCCAACAATACATTAGAAAGATCAACACCGAGACCAACTGAGATTTATTTCAGGAATGCAAGGATATTTCAGTATCTGCAAATCTATCAGTTGAAACATCACATTAACAAACTAAAGAATAAAAACTGTATGATCATCTCAATAGGTGCAGAAGAAGCTTCTGTTAAAACTTAACATCCATTCATGAATAATTAAAAAAAAGAATCTCCAGAAAATGGACAGAGAGGGAACACACCCTTACATAATAAAGGCCATATGACAAACTAACAGGTAACATCATACTCAACAGCAAACAACCGAAAGCACTCCCTCTCAGATCAGGAACAAAATATGCCCACTCCTTGCCACTTTTACTGAACACAGTTTTAGAGGTCTTAGTCACAGAAATGAGTGGAGAAAAATAAAAGGAATCCACACTGGAAAAGAAGTAAAAATGTCACTGTTTACAGGTAAAATGATACTATACAAAGAAAATCCTAAAGATGCTACAAGAAAACTACTGGAACACATAAATAATTTAGGTAAAGTTACAGGATAGAAAATTAATATTGCTGTATTTATATACACTAACAGTGAAAAACCAGAAAGAAAAATTAATAAAAAGGTCTGAATCACCAGCACATCAAAAGGAATAAAATACCTAGGAATAAATCTACTTAATGAGGCAAAACACCTGTACTTTGAAAACTATAAGATGCTGATGAAAGAAATTGAAGATGACACAGATATAAAAATATAACATGTTCTTAGATTGGAAAAATCAATATTATTAAAAATGTCCATAATACCCCAGGCAATTACAGATTCAGTATAATCTCTAAGAAATTACCAATGGCATTTTTCACAGAACTATAACAAAAAAATTTAAAACTTGTAAGAAAACACAGGAAACACCAAATATTCTTCTAGAGAAACAACAGAGCTGGAGGATAATGCTTCTTGACTTCAGACTATACTACAAAGCTACAATCATCCATACAGTATAGTACTGGCATAAACAGAGATATATAGATCAGTGAAATAGGATATAAAGCCAAGAAATAAACTCAGGCACATATGATCAATTAATCTATGAAAAAGGAGGCAAGAATATATAATAAACAGTCTCTTCAATAAGTGGTGCTAGGAAAACTGGACAGCTACAGCAAAAGAATGAAATTAGGACATTATTTAACACCATATTAAAAAATAACTCAAAATGTATTAAAAAATTAAATGAAAGAATGGATACTATAAAACTCCTAGAGGAAAGTACAGGCAGAACACTTTTACATAAATCACAGAAATAGTTTTTGTATCCGTCTGCTATACTAATAGGAAAAAGAAGCAAAAGTAAACAGGACCTGAGAGAACTTAAAAACACTTGCACAGCGAAAAAACCCCCATGAACAAACACAAATGAATAACATATGGAATGGAAGAAAACATTTGGAAACTATGTGACCAGCAAGGGATTAACTTCCAAACCACACAAATAGCTTATACAGCTCAATATCTATAAAACAAATACCCAATCAAAAAATAGAAGATCTTAACAGTCATTTCCCCAAAACAGACATACAGGTGGCCAGGTAGGCACATGAAAAAATGCTCAACATCCCTTCACATTTAGAACTAATGGAAGTTTGAATGCCAGTTAGAGGATTACTTTTAACAGATGCCATGACAATTTACGAACTGCAAATATCAAATGATGTGTAAATTTCATGCTTGATACAGTCTCATTATATAAAATTTAAATAGTGAACCAAAAAAAGTAGTTCTCCCCCACCCAAATTTATTTGTAATATTTCCAGGCATAAAATCATTTAGTGGGATTTATATATCTGAAAAAATTAAAAAGTAAAAAGCAACTCCTCACCAGAGCTTTATCAAACTACTTGAACATATCTTTCATCTGGGGAACCAGATCAAGATGGCCAAATAGAAAAGTATAGAGTTCACCTTCTCCCACAGAGACATCAAAAAATATATCTACATGAGGAACAGTTCTCACAGAATACCTGCTGAACAGGGACAAAAAAAATCTCATAATACCAAAATCTGAAGAAAGATCACCATGTAATATGTAGGTTGAAAGAAGAAAAAAGGAATCAGGATAGGACCTGTAGCCCTGGGATGGAGTTGTGAAACAGGAAAGGTTCCCTGACTCTGAGAAGCCCCTTCACCAGTGGAGAGATAAGCCAGGACAGAAAGGGAACTTCAGAGACTTAAAGGAGAGTGCAGCAGCCAGTGTGCAGCAGGCAGAACAGAGAGAAACCAGCACAGAGGGTCCCTGCCACCTTGCTACTTTCTCCAGGACAAGACATGTGTCTGCTGAGACCTGTCGGGGCTGGGTGCTAAAACTCAAGCTCCACAGGACAGACCTGGGGGGAAGACTAGGATCGGCTGCATAGAGACAGTCTAAAGGGGCTAGAATGTGCTTTCTGCCACAACCTGGGGTGTGTACAGGAATGAGCCTGGTTTGGCCACTGAACACCCACTGTTAAAGTGCATGCCTGAGGGGAGGCCTGGATCTCACAGTAGCAGGTTCATTTTCAACATGTTCATAGTAGTTGTTCCTCTGCCTCTATCAGATCCAGGAGGGCATAAGTGCCTTTGCATTGCCCACATGTGGAGGCAGGGCTGGAAACTGAGCCAATCCACAGGGGCCCTGCAACTTCAGAAGCAGTACCAAAATTTGAGTGTCGCAGTCTCTGTGGGATCCATGGATTTACACACAGCACGTGGCATTGTAAACTCAGTGCCTGCAGAACCTCACAGCAGAATACTGGTGATTCCATGGCTAGAAAGGGTCCAGCTGCAGGCTCTGTGAGCCGACGCACAACAAGGTGAGGATAGGGTCCAGGCTGACTCAGTAGGTCCAGGTGTATGACTCCAGAAGTCTCAGTATCTGATCTGCACCAAAGGATATGCACTAGTGGCTTTCTGAACACAATGCCTAAGGCATAAACAGGCTGATTGCCTGAATTCCCATGGCTGAGGCAGGGCCAAGACCAGTGCCAGAAACAGTATACTTTATAGCCCACACACTCGGTGACAGATGGTACCACAGAGCACACTTCCCAGTGGATAGTTTCTGTGGAGGAATGCTTACTACCTCCTCTCCCAGCAGGAGCACTCCAGTTCCATCTACCTCATACCACAGCTCATAAACAGATCTTGGGGTATCTACACCAAAAATTGGGGAGCAGATCCTACCCCTGACAGAGCTGTGATAACAAAGAGCAAAGAGGAGGTCCCAAACAACATTCAGTGCAGACAACATGTCAATGTACACACTGAAAAGAAGCCCTAGAACCAAAAACATTAGATTCACAGAGGCTACACATAAACAAACTCTTCAAGAACACAGTGGAAAACTGTTTCTCCTAAACCCACAGTTAAATAAAGATAAGTAAAATGAAGAAGCAGAGGAACTACTCCCAACTCAACAATTAAGAGAGTTCCCCTAAAGAATATCTGAAATTTACAAGATCCCCAAGTTCAAAAAGGTGGTAATAAAAACACTGAAGCAATTAAGAAAGGCTATCAGTATAAATGTAGATCACTGTAAAAAAAAAAAAAAAAAGAACAAGAAGTAAAAAATATAGAGGTGCCAATTAAAATTAGGAAACTCATTTGCAGAGACAAAACCTCAGCTAAAGGAGATAAATAGTAAACTGGATGATGCATAAGAATAAGAGATCTGCATGACAGAATAACAAAAAAATCACATAATCAGAATAGCAGATAGAAAAATAAGTGAAAAAAAAAAATGAAAGCGATATATGAGACTTATTGGATAAGTCCCAATACACATAATAGGAATCCCAGAAAGAGAAGAAGTAGAACAGAGGATCAAAAATACATTTAAAAAAAATTATGGCTGAAAACTTCCCAAAGTCAAGAAAGGAAACAGATATCTGGGTGGAGGAAGCACTGAGCATTCCATATAAAAAACACCAATACAGTATACTAACGCATATATATGGAATTTAAAAAGATGATAACAATAACCCTGTATACGAGACAGCAAAAGAGACACTGATGTATAGAACAGTCTTTTGGACTCTGTGGGAGAGGGAGAGGGTGGGATGATTTGGCAGAATGGCACTGAAATATGTATAATATCATATATGAAACGAGTCGCCAGTCCAGGTTCGATGCACGATACTGGATGCTTGGGGCTGGTGCACTGGGACGACCCAGAGGGATGGTATGGGGAGGGAGGAGGCAGGAGGGTTCAGGATGGGGAACACATGTATACCTGTGGCAGATTCATTTTGATATATGGCAAAACCAATACAATATTGTAAAGTTAAACAAAATAAAATTAAAAAAAAAAGAATCCAAATATAGCTACATTAAGACATAATATAATCAAAATGTGTGTGTTAGCCACTCAGTTGTGCCCAGCATTTGCAACCCCATGGACTGCAGCCCACTAGGCTCCTCTGTCCATGGAAATCTTCAGGGAAGAATACTTCCTAAAGGGGTGCCATTCCCTTGTCCAGGGGATCTTCCTGACCTAGGGATTGAACCCAGGTCTCCTGCATTGCAGGCAGATTCCTTACCATCTGAGCCACCAGAGAAACCCTAAATTAAATATCTGTTAGTAGATATTTGTTGTCTGGTGGTGGTGATGGTTTAATCACTAAGTTGTTCCGACTTTTTAAACTTCCAGGCTCCTCTGTCCATGGGATTTCCCAAGCAAAATACTGGAGTGGGTTGCCATTTACTCTCCAGGGTACCTTCGTAACCCAGGAATTGAACTTAAGTCTCCTGCACTGCCAGTGGATTCTTTACCACTGGGCCATTCTTACCACCATGCCCCAGGATATAATCAAAACAGCAAATGTTAAAGACAGGATACTTAAGGCAGCAAGAGAAAAAACAAAGAGTTACTTATTAAAACAAGGGAACCTCCATAAGGTTATCAGATGATTTAGTAACAGAAATGCTGCAGGCCAGAGGGAGTGGCAGTATATATTCAAAGTCCTAAAAGGGAAAAAAAAAAAAAAAAACCTGCAACCTAGAATAATCTACTTAGCAATATTACCATGTAGAATAGGAGGTGAGAGAAAAAAATTTCTATCAAACAAAACCAAAAAGAATATAGCAATACTAAGCCTATTGTAAAAGAAACAGTGAAAAGTCTTTTCTAAATAGAAAAGGAGCAAGAATATATTGAAAAGAGAAAATCACAATTAAAAAGTAAATCACTTACACCAGTACACAAATTTTTTAAAATTTAAAACACTGTAAAATCAATAACTACAATGAACCACAAAATGATAAACATTCAGATGGAAAAGAGAACATCAAATATGAAATATGGGGGAGGGACACAAGAAAATATATTTTTTTTACTCTGTGCTTGAACCAATATAACTACCAGTGTAAATGTATATATAGTAATAAGTATACTATTACTTATTGAAAAACACAGGAAAAACACAGGAACCAGAAATCAAAAACATACAACGGATTCATAAAAACCAAAAAGAAGAAACAGAGACTAGAAAAGGAAAACATCAAACCACAAAAGGAAAAAGAAAGTAACAAGAAAAAACAAAACCCACTGGAAAACATACATATATTTAAAATAGCACTAAATACATATGTATTAGAAATTACCTTAAATGTCAATGGACTAAATGCTCCAATCAAAAGACACGGAGTGGCAGAATGGATATAAAAATAATAGATTATAATATGCTGCCAACAAGCAACTCAATTTAGGACAAATGATGCACAGAGGTTGAAAGTGAAGCGATGGAAAAAGAACTTTCATGAAAATTGAAATGACAAGAATGGGGGTAGCAAAACTCATATCAGTCAATATAGACTTTAAAACAAAGACCATAAAGAAAGCTAAACAAGGACACTACATAATGACTAATGGGGGCTTCCCTGGTAGTTCTGTGGTAAAGAATCCACCTGCCAATGCAGGAAACAGGAGTTTGATTCCTGGTCTGGGAAGATCCCACATGTCATGGGACAATTAAACCCAGGTGCCACAACTATTGAGCTTGTGCTCTAGAGCCCAAGAACTGCAATTAGTAAGCTCATGTATCACAAATGTTGAAGCCCATGTGCCTAGAGCCCAGGCTTGCAACAAGAGAAGCCACCACCATGAGAAGCCGGAGTACCGCAGCAAAGAGTAATCCCCCTTGCTGCAACTAGAGAAAAGCCCACATGCAGCCATGAAGACCCAGCACAGCCAAAACCAAATTATTTTAAACAATAAAAAAGGATCAATACAAAAAGAGGATGTCATATTCATTAATATATATGCACCTATTATAGGAACATCTCAATTAAAAAAAAAGTATTAACAGACATAAAGAAAAAAAATTGAAAGAAATACAATAAAAGTAGGAGACTTTAACACCCCGCTGATATCAATGGATAGATCTTCCAGATCAAAAAAATCAGTAAGTAAACAGAGCTGCTAAATAACACAATAGAGAAATTGAACTAATTTGATATTTTCAGGACATTATATCCAGGAGAAAAAAAAAAGAAAGAGAGAGAATAACATTCTATTCAAGTGCACATGGAACATTCTCTAGGATTGACCACATTCTAAAACACAAAACAAGCCTTAAGACATTTAAGAGGATAGAAATTATTTTAAGCATTATTATTATTATTATTTTTAACCACAATGTCATGAAACTAGCAATCAACCAAAGAAAGCAAATTAGGGAGGGGTCAAGGTTACCTAGAGACTACATAAATGCTACTAAAAATAGGTCAATAATGAAATCAAAGAGGCAATTTAAAAATGCCTTGAGACAAGTAACAATGAAAAAACAATTTTTGCTGGGATGCAGCAAAATCAATTCTTCAAGGGAAGTTCATAGCAAAAAAGATCTGCCTCAAACATCAAGAAAAATCTCAAACAAACAGCATACCATCTAAATGCATTAGAAAAAGAAGAATAAACCAAATGTGAAGTTAGAAGAAGCAAGAAAATAATTAAGAGCAGAGATGAAATATACAAAATAGACATCTAAAAAAAAATAGGAAAAAGTCTCCAATGAAACCAAGAACTGCTTATTTGAAAGGATAAACAAAATCTAGAAACCTCTGGCCAGGCTCATGAAGAAGAAAGAAGGACCCAAACAAAATAAAAAATGAAAGCAGAAATATAAAAAGCCATAGGAGAATACTATAATCAATTTGTATGAAAAAAAAAACTGGACAAACTCTGAGAAATGAATATATTTCCAAAACCATGGGCTCACTGAAACTGAATCAAATAAATAGGTAATTTGAAGAGAC
>NW_011495049.1:245806-250724 GCF_000754665.1 Bison bison bison
CTGGAAACAAATGTCCAGGACCAGATGGCTCTCTGGGGAATTCTACAAAATATACAATGAAGAACTTACACCAATCTTTCCCAAACTCCTCCAAAATACTGAAGAAGGAAAAACAGTACCAAAATAATCTATAAACCCACTATCACCCTGGTACCAAAATCAGATAAACACAATACCAAAAAATAAAATCATAGGTCAATATCCTTGTTGATAAGCAAATGGAATCAACAGCACAGAGAAAAGGTCATGCAACACAACCAAGTTGGATTCATGGTAGGGTCACAAAGATTGGTTCAACACATGCAAATCAATGCGACATACCATGTCAACCAAAGAAAAGACAAAAACCACATAATCATCTCAATAGAAGCAGAAAAAGTATTTGGTAAATTTCTATACCCATTCATTATAAAAACTATCAAAGTGGGTATAGAGGGAACATATCTCAACACAATAAAAGCTATTTATGACATACCTTCAGCCAATGTTAACACTCAACAGGAAAAATCTGTAAATATTCCTGCTAAAATCTGGAAGAGGACAAGGATGCCCACTATTACAACTTTTAGTCCACATAGTATTCAAAGTCCCTGCCACAGCAGACTGACAAGAAAAAAAAAATAATAAAGTTATCCAATTAGAAGGGAAGAAGTAAAATTATCATTGTATGCAGATGACATGATACTATATATAGAAAACCCTGTAGACTTCACACAAAAACCACTGGAAATAATAACTGAATTCAGTAAGGTAACAAGATACATAATTAACGTACAGAAATCTGCTGCATATCTTTATACTAACAATTAAATATCAGAAGTTTAAAATCCCTTTAAAATCATATTAAAAAATACTTAGTAATAAACATGACCAAGGAGATGAAAGATTTATATACTGATAACTACCTAACACTGATAAAGGAAACTGAAAATTATTCAAAAACAAGGAAAGATATCTGATCCTCTTCAATAGGAAGAATTAATATTGTTAAATGATCATACTACCAAAAGGCAGCTACAGATTTAATATGATCCCTATTAAATTACCCATGGCATTTACCACATAACTAGAGAAAATGGTACTAAAATTTATAGGGAACCAAAGAAGACCTAGTACTGCCAAACAATCATAAGGAAAAAAAAAAAAAAAAAACCAAAGCTGGGAGCATAACCCTCCCAGACTTCAGATAATACAATAAAACTACAGTAATCAAAACAATGTGGTGTTGGCACAAAAACATACATGGATCAATGGAACAGAAAAGAGAGCCCAGAAATAAGCTAACACACATATGGTCAATTAATCTGATAAAGGAGGCAAGAATATACAATGGAGAAAATACAGTCTCTTCCAGTAAGTGGTGTTAGGAAAACTGGATAGCCACATGTAAATCAAGGAAGTTAGAACACATCCTCTCTCCACACACAAAAGCAAACTCAAAATGGCATTTTTTAAATAAAAGAAATGGTACCGTAAAACTCCCAGAAGAACATAGGCAAAACATTCTGTGACATAAATTGTACTAATGTTTTCTTAAGTCTATCTCCCAAATCAATAGAAATAAAAGTAAAAATAAACAAATGGAATCCAATCAAAGTTAAAAGTTTCTGCACAGCAAAGGAAACCATAAACAAAATTTTAAAACAACCTAAAGGACTGGGAAAAATATTTGCAAACAATGAGACAAACAAGGGCTAATTTCCAAAATACAAAAACAGCTCATACAATTAAATAACAACAAAAACCAATCCAAGCAAAACGTAGGCAGAAGACATAAGTAGACATTTCTGCAAAGAATAAATACAGATGGCCAATAGGCACATGAAAAGATGCTCAACATAACTAATTATTAGAGAAATGCAAATCAAAACTATAATGAGGTACCACATCATACCAGTCAGAATGGCCATGATTAAACAGTCTACAAATAACAAATGCTGGAGAGGATGTGCAGAAAAGGGAACCCTGCTACACTGTTGGTGGAAATGTAAATTGGTGAAGACACAATGGTAAACATTATGGAGGTTTTTGTAAAACTAAAAATAGAGTTGCCATATGGTCCAGCAATCCCACTCTTGGGCATATATCTAAAGAAAACACTCATTCAAAAAGATAAATGCACCCAATGTTCACAGTAACATTATTTAACATAGCCAAGATATGGAAGTAACCTAAATATTCATCAATTGAAGGGATAAACAATTCATCAGATGAAAGGATAAAAAAGATTCCATACACACGCGCACACACACACACACACACACATACTGCTGCTGCTGCTGCTAAGTCGCTTCAGTCATGTCCCGACCCCATAGACGGCCGCTCACCAGGCTCCCCCGTCCTGGGATTCTCCAGGCAAGAACACTGGAGTGGGTTGCCATTTCCTTCTCCAGCGCATGAAAGTGAAAAGTCAAAGTGAAGTCGCTCAGTTGTGTCCGACTCTTAGCGACCCCATGGACTGCAGCCTACCAGGCTCCTCCGTCCATGGGATTTTCCAGGCAAGAGTATTGGAGTGGGGTGCCATTGCCTTCTCCTACATACATACTACTTGTCCATAAAAAATGAAATAATGCCATCTGTAGCAACACAGATGAACCTAGAAATGATCATATCAAGTAAGTCAGAGATAGAAAAATATATGATATCACTTACATGTGGAATATAATATATAACACAAAGAACTTATTTATGAAACAGAAACAGATTATCGGACATAGAAAACAAACATATGGTTACCAAAGGGGAGAGGGTGAGGGATACATTTAGAGTTTGGGATTAGCAGATACAGACTACTATTTATAAAATAGATAAATAAAAACATCCTATTGGATAGCACAGGGAATTATATTCAATTTCCTATAATAAATCATAATGGAAAAGAATATGAAAAAGAATATGCATATGTGAATCACTGCTCTACCCAGAAACTAACACAACACTGTAAATCAACTAAGTATATATAAATAAATAAATAAAACTTGCGAGTATCACCTTAAATACATTTTGCTTCCCAAAACATACCTTCCTGCTTAACTGTGTTTGTGTCTTGACTTGCAAAGATCACCTGATATCAAGGCCAACTTCATTCCTTTTCAGATAACCTAATCCTAACATGTGTTCATCAATATCTTTATCTTAATCTGACTTTCACAGTATGCTTAATATTTAAAATTTATTTGGCAATGCTGTAATAATTCCCATGCTTTTTTTCCTGAATTTAATGCTTCCCTGATGGCTGAGCACTAACCAATCTGCCTGCAATGCAGGAGACATGTGTTTGATTCCTGTGTCAGGAAGAACCCCGGAGAAGGAAATGGCAAGCCACTCCAGTATTCCTTCCTGGGAAATCCAATGGACAGAGAAGCCAGGCGGGCTACAGTCCAGTTCAGTTCAGTCACTTCAACTCTTTGCATCCCATAAACTGCAGCATGCCAAGCCTCCCTGTCCATCACCAACTCCCAGAGTCTACTCAAACTCATGTCCATTGAGTCAGTGATGCCATCCAACCATTTCATCTTCTGTCATCCCCTTCTACTCCCACCTTCTGTCTTTCCCAGAATCAGGGTCTTTTCAAATGAGTCAGTTCTTCACATCAGGTGGCCAAAGTATTGGAGTTTCAGCTTAAACATCAGTCCTTCCAATGAATATTCAGGACTGATTTCCTGATGCACTGGTTGGATCTCCTTGCAGTCCACGGGACTCTCAAGAGTCTTCTCCAACACCACAGTTTAAAAGCATCAGTTCTTCAGCACTCAACTTTCTTTATAGTCTAACTCTCACACCCATACATGACCACTGGAAAAACCATAGGTTTGACTAGACAGACCTTTGTCTCTGTTTTTTAATATGCTGTCTAGGTTGGTCATAACTTTTCTTCCAAGGAGCAAGGGTCTTTAATTTCATGGCTTCAGTCACCATCTGCACTGATTTTGGAGTCCCCTGCCCCCCTAAAAATAGTTTCTCACTGTTTCCATTGTTTCCCCACCTATTTGCCTTGAAGTGATGGGACCAGATGCCATGATCTTAGTTTTCTGAATGTTGAGCTATAATCCAACTTTTTCACTCTCTTCTTTCATTTTCATCAAGAGGCTCTTTAGTTCTTCTTCACTTTCTTCCATAAGGGTGGTATCATCTTCATATCTGAAGTTATTGATATTTCTCCTGGCAATCTTGATTCCAGCTTGTGCTCATCCAGCCCTGTATTTCTCATGATGTACTCTGTATATAAGTTAAATAAGCAGGGTGACAATATACAGCCTTGACATACCCCTTTCCCGATTTGGAGCCAGTCTGTTGTGCCATGTCCAGTTCTAACTGTTGCTTTTTGACCTGCCTACAGATTTCTCAGGAGGCAGGTCAGGTGGTCTGGTATTCCCATATCTTGAAGAATTTCCCACAGTTTGCTATGATCCACAGAGTCAGTGGCTTTGGCATAGTCAATAAAGCAGAAATAGATGTTTTTCTGGAACTCTCTTTCTTTTTCAATGATCCAGAGGATGTTAGCAATTTGATCTCTGATTCCTCTGCCTTTTCTAAATCCAGCTTGACATCTGGAGGTGCACAGTTCACGTTCTGTTGAAGCCTGGCTTGGAGAATTTTGAGCATTACTTTGCTAGCATGTGCTGCTGCTGCTGCTAAGTTGCTTCAGTCATGTCTGACTCCGTGCGACCCCATAGATGGCAGCCCACCAGGCTCCCCCATCCCTGGGATTCTCCAGGCAAGAATACTGGAGTGGGCTGCCATTTCCTTCTCCTTGCTAGCATGTAAGATGAGCGCAATTGTGCAGTAGTTTGCACATTCTTTGGCATTACCTTTCTTTGGGATTGGAATGAAAACTGACCTTTTCCAGTCCTGTGGCCACTGCTGAGCTTTCCAAATCTGCTGGCATATTGAGTGCAACACTTTCACAGCATCATCT
>NW_011495049.1:250824-250996 GCF_000754665.1 Bison bison bison
ACTATAATCAATTTGTATGAAAAAAAAAACCTAGACAAACTCTGAGAAATGAATATATTTCCAAAACCATGGGCTGACTGAAACTGAATCAAATAAATAGGTAATTTGAAGAGACCAATAACTAGAAGTGAAATAGAATCTGTTAAAAAAGAAAAGAAAAGAAAACCTCTGG
>NW_011495049.1:251096-252736 GCF_000754665.1 Bison bison bison
GTTCTTTGGCATTGCCTTTCTTTGGGATTGGAATGAAAACTGACCTTTTCCAGTCCTGTGGCCACTGCTGAGCTTTCCAAATCTGCTGGCATATTGAGTGCAACACTTTCACAGCATCATCTTTCAGGATTTGAAATAGCTCAACTGGAATTCCATCACCTCCACTAGCTTTGTTTGTAGTGATGCTTCTTAAGGCCCACTTGACTTCACATTCCAGGATGTCTGGTTCTAGGTGAGTGATCACACCCTCGTGATTATCTTGGTCGTGAAGATCTTTACTGTACAGTGCTTCTGTGTATTCTTGCCACCTCTTCTTAATATCTTCTGCTTCTGTTAAGTCCATACCATTCTGTCCTTTATTGTGCCCATCTTTGCATGAAATATTCCTTTGGTATCTCTAATTTTTGTGAAGAGATCTCTAGTCTTTCCCATTCTCTTCTTTTCCTCAATTTCTTTGCATTGATCACTGTGGAAGGCTTTCTTATCTCTCCTTGCTATTCTTTGGAACTCTGCATTCAAATGGGTATATCTTTCCTTTTCTCCTTTGCCTTTTGCTTCTCTTCTTCTCACAGCTATTTTAAAGCCTCCTCAGACAACCATTTTGCCTTTTTGCATTTCTTTTTCTTGGGGACGGTCTTGATTCCTATCTCCTATACAACGTCATGAACCTCTGTTCACAGTTCTTCAGGCACTCTGAGTATCAGATCTATTCCCTTGAATGTATTTGTCACCCCACTGCATAATCATAAGAGATTTGATTTACATCACAGCTGAATGGTCTAGTGGTTTTCCCTACTTTCTTCAATTTAAGTCTGAATTTGGCAATAAGGAGTTCATGATCTGAGCCACAGTCAACTCCTTGTCTTGTTTTTGCTGACTATATAGAGCTTCTCCATCTTGGCTACAGTCCATGGGGTCACAAAAGAGTCCAACAAAACTTAGTGACTAAATAACAACAACAAATATATATCCAAATTTAGCACAATGCTATGTCCACAGTTAAAGCACTTTTATATATTTCAAAGACAAACGGGAAAGTAAGAAGAATGAATAAGATCAGGGTCTCTGGGAGGATTAAGATAATGAGAGAAAAAAAGTAAATAATGAGGGAAATGAAAGAGAAAAGAAGTAAAGGAAGAAGGATACAAAGAAAAACCAAAAAGGAAAACTGAGTCTTAAAAAAAGGCAAAAAAATTAATTTAGAAAATGAGCAGTACCCAAGAGTTACCTCACGCAGGAACAGAATAGTGCCTATTTCCACCACCTGGACTATAAAATATTTGTGGAGTATAGAGGAGAGTATACTCTGTACCCTTCTTAGAAGGGTGTTATATCAGGAATGGAGGGTAATTAGCCACAGACTAATCATGTCTTAAGTTCAAGACCCTAAGAAGCAAATCATACGAAAGTAATTTTATTCAAATTTACAGGAGAGAAAAATATTCACTGGCATTTGGTTAAAAACAGGCACACAAAACAGCAGGAAAATGATTTGTATAAGGAGAAACATGAATCAATCAAAACCAACCTGAAATTGAAAGTGATATTAGAATTTTCATAAAAATAATAATGTATAACTATATTATTTTATATTATATTATATACTATATACTATGTATTATATTATAAGTTATATTATA